>NC_047105.1:131675423-131920423 GCF_902500255.1 Thalassophryne amazonica
TGTCACAGTCAGCTGAGGTACGTTACCTTCCAGGTAGAACGATATCTCGGCAAAGAGGTGGAGATGACGTCTTGCTGATATACCGATGCTGATCCGATGAGTGGTGACAGCTGTCATAGGTGATGAGTGTCAGCTGTCACCCTGGCTGCTCCTGTGAGGCGGCAGCGCCCTCTGGTGCCTGGAGCCCGCACTCCAGGCAGGGTGCCCTCTGGTGGTGGTGGGCCAGCAGTACCTCCTCTTCAGCGGCCCACACAACAGCGGGCGTGGTTTTCAGTATTTGGTTGATTGGGTGGGATATGGTCCTGAGGAGCGGTCCTGTCTTCCCTCCCGTTTTATATTGGATCCCGGTCTTATTCGCACTTTTCATGCTGCTCACCCTGCCGCACCCGGGCCGCCTGGTGTCGGCCGTGGCGGGGGGGGAGGTACTGTCAGGGTGTGAGTTTGCTCGGTTTTGTCTTTATTTATTGTGGTTGCTCTCTGGTTTTTCTGTTCCTCTGTGTGATCTTTTCCTGTTTTGGTTTCTCTGTCTCTCGTGGTGGTGGGTGTGCCTCTGCTCTCTTGACCACGCCCTTGGTTTGGGCTCCTCCTTGTGCACCTGCTGTCAATCTGCTGTTGATTACTGGGATGTATTTATACTACTCATTTTGCTCTGTTCCTTCGCCAGATTGATGCACCCTGTGCCTTCTTTCCAGCTCTTGTTCCAGTGTTCCCTTGTACTTCCAGCCTCCTCGTGTTCTCGACCTCCAGCCTGTGTATTCCGACCGTGTCTAAGCCTGAGTACTGGGTATGCCCTTGGTTGACATCATACCTGACCAGTCATTCTCACTGTGCAATAACACTACGTCTGACCTTAGTGACATGAAATTTGGGGTTCCACAATGGTCCGTAT
Source organism: Thalassophryne amazonica (assembly GCF_902500255.1). NCBI lineage: Eukaryota > Metazoa > Chordata > Actinopteri > Batrachoidiformes > Batrachoididae > Thalassophryne > Thalassophryne amazonica. The sequence continues at coordinate 131,676,313 of NC_047105.1, forward strand.
TAGGCGCCCTGCTTTTCTCCCTTTATATACACTCAACAAAAATATAAACGCAACACTTTTGGTTTTGCTCCCATTTTGTATGAGATGAACTCAAAGATCTAAAACTTTTTCCACATACACAATATCACCATTTCCCTCAAATATGTTTCACAAACCAGTCTAAATCTGTGATAGTGAGCACTTCTCCTTTGCTGAGATAATCCATCCCACCTCACAGGTGTGCCATATCAAGATGCTGATTAGACACCATGATTAGTGCACAGGTGTGCCTTAGACAGCCCACAATAAAAGGCCACTCTGAAAGGTGCAGTTTTATCACACAGCACAATGCCACAGATGTCGCAAGATTTGAGGGAGCGTGCAATTGGCATGCTGACAGCAGGAATGTCAACCAGAGCTGTTTGTTGTGTGGGCCGCCAGAAGAGGAGGTACTGCTGGCCCACCACCAGAGGGCGCCCTGCCTGAAGTGCGGGCTTCAGGCACGAGAGGGCGCTGCCGCCTCACAGGAACAGCCGAGGTGACAGCTGTCACTCATCAACTATGACAGCTGTCACCGATCATCTGCACTTCACCCCGGATAAAAGCAGAATGACACCTCCACCACGTCGCCGAGATATCGTTCTTCTACGGAGGTAATACTCTCAGCCTGAATATTCCAATATTGATTCCAGTGGATACATTGTTGCAGCTGTCTCCCCGGAGGACCGGCGTGGGCCGCGACTGCTTTGCTCTGCTTTCCGCCAGATAAGTGAATAGACAGATGCTGCACGAGTGTGTGTTAGAGGTGGAGGTGGAATTCCCACCGTTGTTGTTACTGGGTGTACACACACCCACACTTGACTGTCTTTGCGCTTCGCCAGCAGTACCAGATCCGACACACGGAGACGGTGGCCACCTGGGGGACTCGGGACCTGGCGGCTCCAGTATCCTTCGGGTACGGTGGCGGAGGAAATCGTGTGGTTCCGGTTCTTCTCTAGACGGACGTCTCCTATTGTCGAGCCTGCCCACACGACACCTTTATCCATTGACTTTGTATTTATTCTATAATCTGCTGTGTGTGGTTGTGGTATTCACAACAGTAAAGTGTTCAAATTTAACTCCTTCTATTGTCCGTTCATTTACGCCCCCTGTTGTGGGTCCGTGTCACTACACTTTCACAACACTGTTGCTCATGTATTGAATGTTCATTTCTCTACCATAAGCCGTCTCCAAAGGCGTTTCAGAGAATTTGGCAGTACATCCAACCAGCCTCACAACCGCAGACCACGTGTAACCACACCAGCCAAGGACCTCCACATCCAGCATGTTCACCTCCAAGATCGTCTGAGACCAGCCACTCGGACAGCTGCTGAAACAATCGGTTTGCATAACCAAAGAATTTCTGCACAAACTGTCAGAAACCGTCTCAGGGAAGCTCATCTGCATGCTCGTTGTCCTCATCGGGGTCTCAACCTGACTCCAGTTCGTCGTCGTAACCGACTTGAGTGGGCAAATGCTCACATTCGCTGGCGTTTGGCACATTGGAGAGGTGTTCTCTTCACGGATGAATCCCGGTTCACACTGTCCAGGGCAGATGGCAGACAGCGTGTGTGGCATCGTGTGGGTGAGCGGTTTTCTGATGTCAATGTTGTGGATCGAGTGGCCCATGGTGGCGGTGGGGTTATGGTATGGGCAGGCATCTGTTATGGACAAAGAACAAAGGTGCATTTTATTGATGGCATTTTGAATGCACAGAGATACCGTGACGAGATCCTGAGGCCCATTGTTGTGCCATACATCCAAGAACATCACCTCATGTTGCAGCAGGATAATGCACAGCCCCATGTTGCAAGGATCTGTACACAATTCTTGGAAGCTGAAAATGTCCCAGTTCTTGCATGGCCGGCATACTCACCGGACATGTCACCCATTGAGCATGTTTGGGATGCTCTGGACCGGCGTATATGACAGCGTGTACCAGTTCCTGCCAATATCCAGCAACTTCACACAGCCATTGAAGAGGAGTGGACCAACATTCCACAGGCCACAATTGACATCCTGATCAACTCTATGTTAGGGAGATGTATTGCACTGCATGAGGCAAATGGTGGTCACACCAGATACTGACTAGTATCCCCCCCCCAATAAAACAAAACTGCACCTTTCAGAGTGGCCTTTTATTGTGGGCAGTCTAAGGCACACCTGTGTTCTAATCATGGTGTCTAATCAGCATCTTGATATGGTACACCTGTGAGGTGGGATGGATTATCTCAGCAAAGGAGAAGTGCTCACTTTCACAGATTTAGACTGGTTTGTGAACAATATTTGAGGGAAATGGTGATATTGTGTATGTGGAAAAAGTTTAGATCTTTGAGTTCATCTCATACAAAATGGGAGCAAAACCAAAAGTGCTGCATTTATATTTTTGTTGAGTGTATGTATATATATATATATATATTTTTTTTTTCCCCCCCTGTCTGCATATATAGTAACCCCCATCCGCCCTTCCCGATCACCCTACAAGATCCTACCAAAAGCCAGGAGGGGCCGACCACCAAAACAACATGAAGACAGACAAAAACGAAAGACAAGTGGTGAACAACTGTGAAGTGAGACACTGAGGAGACGTGCCCCAACATAAAACATGCCGGAACAAACCACCACACATGAACAAGCAGTGACAGCGACAGTCTGTTGTCTAGTTAGTGAGCATTCATTCCCTAAACTAGGACACCAGAGTCTTGATCCCCTTGAGGGCATCCAAAACCGAATTGTGGTGTTGGCTACGAACATGTGACCAGCCACACACAGAGACCCAGATCACAGCTATATATCTGATCACTACCGTGGCTGGTGTGTTGGCCAAGATAAAAGTACAGAACCCTACCATCAGATATGGACCACTCCAGTGCGTCGGAAGCCATACGGCCGACCGCAAGTGATAACGGAAAAGAGCCCAGGACGCAGGGCCCCAGGAAGAACCAGGCGAAAAAGGGAAGTGGAGGGGCACAGGGGCCAGGAAGGGCAGCCACCAGAGCCACCGGGGCAGCCGGTGGCTTTGATATTTTTAGTACGTCCCTTCAGCTGCTCCCTTGTTTTTTCGTTTGAGGTCACTACAGCAGATCGAAAATGGAGCTGTATGTTGATATGGTGCATTTTCCTGATGCAACTCCACATTATGTGGAGAAATGTGGGGTTTTAACGGGAACCTTCCACACTGAAACCAAGTGCACTAACCACTTGGCCACCATCCCTGCCTTTGGCATTGATACTTTGATATCTGATATTTTATTATAGATAACCCTGAATTACTTTTTGTGTTTGAAATGACATAAACAAATTAAAATGTATAAAAGGGAGTGAATACTTTTGCATGGCACTGTATTCAGGTTGAAAATTTAGGATGTGATAGATACAGGAGAGGAACAGTGAACCTCCAATGAGAATAGAATCCCAAGGCAACAAAACACAAGGAATAAAAACTTTTATTTAGCGCTATGTAATTAAGCCTGGGCAAATTTTGCAATCAGCTGAAAGGGCAGGCAGCAGCATCTGAAAGACGCGCAGCGACAACCTGAGCCCGGTCACAGAGAATGGGTGAGTAGCTGGATGCTGGGCACAGGGGAGAGACAATCACATGAGGGTTTAGACAGGACAGAGAATTCACACAGGCCAGGTGGACAGAACTGATCCTTTTCATTAATATGCAGACTGTAATTAATCCCTCCACAATCACTATAATCCCTTCAACACCCCTCTTCACTGCAACTGGACTTCAGTTTAGTTATGGTTTTTAATCAGCAATTTTCTAATGCATTTGTTGACAAACTGGAGCTCCTCTGCTCATCTTTGCTCCTCAAAGGGTGCTTTTGTTCAAAATCATGATTACAATGGGAGCATACCATATGTTCTCAGCTGCCTATGTTTCCCAGTTCAATTCTCTGTTAACACATACTAATCCTAACCTGAACCCTGCCCACAGTAGGGAACCCGTACCTTGCCCAGGTACCCATCATGTGCTTTACAGAGCTGGGTAACACAGGAGGTTGGGAACATTTTCCATACCATCCCAACGTTTTTCTGATTTATGACTTTATTTACTCATATTTAATGACCTCTCATGGCATACCTGCAGGAACTTCATTGCCCACCAGGGTAATGTGGCCCATATTTTGGAAGTCACTGCTCCACAGAATCATTGAGTATTGGCAGAATTTATGTCAAATAAGCAGTTATTAAGGCAAAAAACCTGGAGCTGGAGGTACTGCTTGCATTGTAAGCAAGCATCAGCTGTGACACAGTCCAGCACACATGCAGTATTTGTGGATACTCAGGACCCCAGTGACTGGAACAAAGACATACACCCAGCTAACACCTGACTGTGAGAGATGGATGGTTAGCTTTGATAGATAGGAGCTGCAAGTCTGCCAGGTTGATTTCCAGTTGGTAGTTCACCTTTAAATCCTTCACTGCAGTAAACATGCAGATACGTGAAACACACATTTTGTGTTACATCATATTGAATAATATGTTTGTCTATTTACTTACTGCTGGACACTTTTTAAATTACCTCCTCACTTCATACTGTTAGCAGCCTTTTGGAAAGGTGTGAGGCCTCCTGCTCAAGTTACAAGCAGCTACTCATAAATGAACATAGACACTTGCAGTGCTTTCAGTGGACGCACAGTTACGTGTGCCTTTTATAGAACATCTGCTCCTGTGAGTGTTTGTGTATATAATGTGACCCAGCACACTTTTTTCAAACGTACTTTGAAGAAAAACACAAGCACTACACAACGATCAGGTCACTCGTGGACGGTATGTGGGGACGTCCAGTCCCTGTATTATATATTTCTATATTTTCTTCATGTTAACTCTGCAGAGCTGCAGGCAAGGACAGAGCAGCAGAGAGGGGCCCTGCCCCTCTGTGCTCCCTGTGGGCCCTGCCCCTCTAGGCCAATCCTTTAAATAGGCCCTGCTGTTCTCCAAGCTGTCAGTTGTGGATCTGCATTAATAAGTGAGAGTTAAAGGACAGATTGCAAATGCAGCACCACTGTAATGACACGTGAGCTTTCTAGGACATCAAGTCCTGACTAACACACAGCAAAGCCTCTGCTTCCTGAGAATCCTCAGGGAAAATAACACAAACCAGAGATTGGTTGTGTCTTTTTACCGCTCTACCATGGAGAGCATCCTCACATACTGCCTCTGTACGCGGTTTGCCAGCTGCACGGGGGCAAACAGGAAAGAGCTCCAGAGGGTTACCAAAAAGGCAGAGATCATTGAGTGCCCTCTACCCACACTGGTGGACCTTCATGGCTCTTACTGTCTCAGGAGAGCCAACACCATCGTAAAGGTCTCATCCCACCCCAGCCCCTCTGTGTTTGAGCTACTGTCATCAGGCAGATGGTACAGGACCATTAAAACAAGTACAAAAACACTGAAAAAAAGTTTCTACCCAACTGGTGTTAGAGCTTGGAATGCCACTGGAACCAAACACCCAGCTCACATACCACACTTGAAATGAGTGCAATATTTGTTTATGTGCAATATCCACTGCCAGGACGAGTGAGGCAGAATGGTGCATAAAGGAGGATTCCAATGGCAGTCGTGCAAAATCGGAGCCGCACTCGAACACCTTGTACAGCAGTCAACATATCCATTCGTGCACAGCACATGCACTCTTCATTTGCATGCTGCCTGTACTGGAAAACCACTGAAACGGTGGGCAAGATGAGGTTGCACTGCCATCAGATCATGCTCGCAACATTCACATGGCATGTCGTATGCAGGTCAGACATATCGTACCGTGGCTGAGGAGCTCCCATGACCACCACAAAAATAGAGGGCAGGCAGACCATTTTTGAGCTGACTGTGTGAATGGCCCCACATTTTCTAAATGCCCCACCAGTGTGTTACCAAGCAACACAAATGGCATGTGAGTGTGCCCCCCCACCATAAATGGCATGCAAGTGGGCAGTATAATGTGGCCAAACTTTCTGCTTTGTGTCAAAACTCTGGCAGCAGCATTTTGAACCAGTTGGAGAGCCCTAATGCTGGACTGTGGTACACCAGAAAATAGAATATTGCAGTACTCCAATCTAGAAGAGACAAACGCATGAATCAGGGTCTCAGCATCAGCCATAGACAGGGTGGGAAGAATTTTCGCTATATTTCGCAGATAGAAGAAAGCAATCTTTGTAATATCGCTAATGTGGAGGCCAAAGGAAAATGTAGGATCAAAAATTATGCCAAGGTTCCTCACTTTGTCAGTGTAATGTATGACACACGAGCCTAGGCCAAGCCTTAACTGGTCAAATTGATGCTGATGTCTCACTGGACCAAGAACCATCATTTCAGTCTTATCAGAGTTTAAAAGTAGGAAGTTGCTAGATATCCAGCTTCTTACTGATGCAAGGCAATCTTCTAAGGATTTTATGTGGATGAGATTACCAGCAGTTATCTGCATGCATGAGTATCATCAGCATAGCAGTGAAAGGTAACCCTAAAACAACACAATATGTGAGGTGCTACACTCAACAAAAATATAAACGCAACACTTTTGGTTTTGCTCCCATTTTGTATGAGATGAACTCAAAGATCTAAAACTTTTTCCGCATACACAATATCACCATTTCCCTCAAATATTGTTCACAAACCAGTCTAAATCTGTGATAGTGAGCACTTCTCCTTAGCTGAGATAATCCATCCCACCTCACAGGTGTGCCATATCAAGATGCTGATTAGACACCATGATTAGTGCACAGGTGTGCCTTAGACTGCCCACAATAAAAGGCCACTCTGAAAGGTGCAGTTTTATCACACAGCACAATGCCACAGATGTCGCAAGATTTGAGGGAGCGTGCAATTGGCATGCTGACAGCAGGAATGTCAGCCAGAGCTGTTGCTCGTGTATTGAATGTTCATTTCTCTACCATAAGCTGTCTCCAAAGGCGTTTCAGAGAATTTGGCAGTACATCCAACCAGCCTCACAATCGCAGACCATGTGTAACCACACCAGCCCAGGACCTCCACATCCAGCATGTTCACCTCCAAGATCGTCTGAGACCAGCCACTCGGACAGCTGCTGAAACAATTGGTTTGCATAACCAAAGAATTTCTGCACAAACTGTCAGAAACTGTCTCAGGGAAGCTCATCTCATGCTCATCGTCCTCATCGGGGTCTCGACCTGACTCCAGTTCGTTGTCGTAACTGACTTGAGTGGGCAATTGCTCACATTCGCTGGCATTTGGCACGTTGGAGAGGTGTTCTCTTCACGGATGAATCCCGGTTCACACTGTTCAGGGCAGATGGCAGACAGCGTGTGTGGCGTCGTGTGGGTGAGCTGTTTTCTGATGTCAATGTTGTGGGTCGAGTGGCCCATGGTGGCGGTGGGGTTATGGTATGGGCAGACGTCTGTTATGGATGAAGAACACAGGTGCATTTTATTGATGGCATTTTGAATGCACAGAGATACCGTGACGAGATCCTGAGGCCCATTGTTGTGCCATCCAAGAACATCACCTCATGTTGCAGCAGGATAATGCACGGCCCCATGTTGCAAGGATCTGTACACAATTCTTGGAAGCTGAAAATGTCCCAGTTCTTGCATGGCCGGCATACTCACTGGACATGTCACCCATTGAGCATGTTTGGGATGCTCTGGACCGGCGTATACGACAGCGTGTACCAGTTCCTGCCAATATCCAGCAACTTCGCACAGCCATTGAAGAGGAGTGGACCAACATTCCACAGGCCACAATTGACAACCTGATCAACTCTATGTGAAGGAGATGTGTTGCACTGCATGAGGCAAATGGTGGTCACACCAGATACTAACTAGTATCCCCCCCCAATAAAACAAAACTGCACCATTCAGAGTGGCCTTTTATTGTGGGCAGTCTAAGACACACCTGTGCACTAATCATGGTGTCTAATCAGCATCTTGATATGGCACACCTGTGAGGTGGGATGGATTATCTCAGCAAAGGAGAAGTGCTCACTATCACAGATTTAGACTGGTTTGTGCACAATATTTGAGGGAAATGGTGATATTGTGTATGTGGAAAAAGTTTTAGATCTTTGAGTTCATCTCATACAAAATGGGAGCAAAACCAAAAGTGTTGCGTTTATATTTTTGTTGAGTGTATATTTATTTGTACAACCCCAATTCCAATGAAGTTGGGACGTTGTGTAAAATGTAAATAAAAACAAAATACAATGATTTGCAAATCCTCTTCAACCTATATTCAATTGAATACACCACAAAGACAAAATATTTAATGTTCAAACTGATAAACTGTATTGTTTTTATGCAAATATTTGATCATTTTGAAATGGATGCCTGCAACATGTTTCAAAAAAGCTGGGACAGTGGTATGTTTGCCACTGTGTTACATCACCTTTCCTTCTAACAACACTCAATAAGCATTTGGGAACTGAGGACACTAATTGTTGAAGCTTTGTAGGTGGAATTCTTTCCCATTTTTGCTTGATGTACGACTTCAGTTGTTCAACAGTCCAGGGTCTCCGTTGTGGTATTTTGCACTTCATAACGCACCACATTTTCAACGGGTGACAGGTCTGGACTGCAGGCAGGCCAGTCTAGTACCCGCACTCTTTTACTACGAAGCCACGCTGTTGTAACACGTGCAGAATATGTCTTGGCATTGTCTTGGTGAAATAAGCAGGTACGTCCCTGAAAAAGACGTTGCTTGGATGGCTGCATGTGTTGCTCCAAAACCTGGATGTATCGTTCAGCATTGATGGTGCCATCACAGATGTGTAAGTTGTCCATGCCATGGGCACTAACACACCCCCATACCATCACAGATGCTGGCTTTAGAACTTTAGCTGGTAACAATCTGGATGGTCTTTTTCCTCTTTTGTCCGGAGGACACGACGTCCATGATTTCCAAAAACAATTTGAAATGTGGACTCATCAATCAATCAATCAATCAATCAATCTTATTTATATAGCGCCAAATCACAACAAACAGTTGCCCCAAGGCACTTTATATTGTAAGGCAAGGCCATACAATAATTACGTAAAAACCCCAATGGTCAAAACGACCCCCTGTGAGCAAGCACTTGGCGACAGTGGGAAGGAAAAACTCCCTTTTAACAGGAAGAAACCTCCAGCAGAACCAGGCTCAGGGAGGGGCAGTCTTCTGCTGGGACTGGTTGGGGCTGAGGGAGAGAACCAGGAAAAAGACATGCTGTGGAGGGGAGCAGAGATCAATCACTAATGATTAAATGCAGAGTGGTGCATACTGAGCAAAAAGAGAAAGAAACACTCAGTGCATCATGGGAACCCCCCAGCAGTCTATGTCTATAGCAGCATAACTAAGGGATGGTTCAGGGTCACCTGATCCAGCCCTAACTATAAGCTTTAGCAAAAAGGAAAGTTTTAAGCCTAATCTTAAAAGTAGAGAGGGTGTCTGTCTCCCTGATCTGAATTGGGAGCTGGTTCCACAGGAGAGGAGCCTGAAAGCTGAAGGCTCTGCCCCATTCTACTCTTACAAACCCTGGGAACTACAAGTAAGCCTGCAGTCTGAGAGCGAAGCGCTCTATTGGGGTGATATGGTACTATGAGGTCCCTAAGATAAGATGGGATCTGATTATTCAAAACCTTATAAGAAGAAGAATTTTAAATTCTATTCTAGAATTAACAGGAAGCCAATGAAGAGAGGCCAATATGGGTGAGATATGCTCTCTCCTTCTAGTCCCTGTCAGTACTCTAGCTGCAGCATTTTGAATTAACTGAAGGCTTTTCAGGAAACTATAAGGACAACCTCATAATGAATTACAGTAGTCATGCCTAGAGGAAATAAATGCATGAATTCGTTTTTCAGCATCACTCTGAGACAAGACCTTTCTAATTGTAGAGATATTGCGTAAATGCAAAAAAGCAGTCCTACATATTTGTTTAATATGCGCATTGAATGACATATCCTGATCAAAAATGACTCCAAGATTTCTCACAGTATTACTAGAGGTCAGGGTAATGCCATCCAGAGTAAGGATCTGGTTAGACACCATGTTTGTAAGATTTGTGGGGCCAAGTACAATAACTTCAGTTTTATCTGAGTTTAAAAGCAGGACATTAGAGGTTATCCATGTCTTTATGTCTGTAAGACAATCCTGCAGTTTAGCTAATTGGTGTGTGTCCTCTGGCTTCATGGATAGATAAAGCTGGGTATCATCTGCGTAACAATGAAAATTTAAGCAATGCCGTCTAATAATACTGCCTAAGGGAAGCATGTATAAAGTGAATAAATTGGTCCTAGCACAGAACCTTGTGGAACTCCATAATTAACCTTAGTGTGTGAAGAAGATTCCCCATTTACATGAACAAATTGTAATCTATTAGATAAATATGATTCAAACCACCGCAGCGCAGTGCCTTTAATACCTATGGCATGCTCTAATCTCTGTAATAAACTTTTATGGTCAACAGTATCAAAAGCAGCACTGAGGTCTAACAGAACAAGCACAGAGATGAGTCCACTGTCTGAGGCCATAAGAAGATCATTTGTAACCTTCACTAATGCTGTTTCTGTACTATGATGAATTCTAAAACCTGACTGAAACTCTTCAAATAGACCATTCCTCTGCAGATGATCAGTTAGCTGTGTTACAACTACCCTTTCAAGAATTTTTGAGAGAAAAGGAAGGTTGGAGATTGGCCTATAATTAGCTAAGATAGCTGGGTCAAGTGATGGCTTTTTAAGTAATGGTTTAATTACTGCCACCTTAAAAGCCTGTGGTACATAGCCAACTAATAAAGATAGATTGATCATATTTAAGATCGAAGCATTAATTAATGGTAGGGCTTCCTTGAGCAGCCTGGTAGGAATGGGGTCTAATAGACATGTTGATGGTTTGGATGAAGTAACTAATGAAAATAACTCAGACAGAACAATTGGAGAGAAAGAGTCTAACCAAATACCGGCATCACTGAAAGCAGCCAAAGATAATGATACGTCTTTGGGATGGTTATGAGTAATTTTTTCTCTAATAGTTAAAATTTTATTAGCAAAGAAAGTCATGAAGTCATTACTAGTTAAAGTTAAAGGAATACTCGGCTCAATAGAGCTCTGACTCTTTGTCAGCCTGGCTACAGTGCTGTGCCTGTAGCCAGGCTGTGCCTGTAGCCATCATCAGACCACAGCACACTTTTCCACTTTGCATCTGTCCATTTCAAATGAGCTCGGGCCCAGAGAAGGTGGCAGTGTTTCTGGATGTGGTTGATGTATGACTTTCAGTTTGCATGGTATAGTTTTAACTTGCACTTGTAGATGTAATGACAAACTGTGTTAACTGGCAATGGTTTTCTGTAGTGTTCCTGAGCCCACATGGTCAGATCCTTTACACAATGATGTCGGTTTTTAATGTAGTGTCGCCTGAGGGATCAAAGGTCATGGGGCATTCAATGTTTTTCAGCCTTGCCGTTTACGTGTAGAAAGTTTTCCAGATTCTCTGAATCTTCTGAATATATTATGTACTGTAGATGATGGAATCCCTAAACTCCTTGCAATTGAATGTTGAGAAACATTGTTCTTCAACTGTTGGACTATTTTTTCACACAGTTCTTCACAAAGTGGTGATCCTCACCCCATATTTGCTTGTGAACGGCTGAGCCTTTTGGGGATGCTCCTTTTATACCCAACCATGACACTCACCTTTTCCAATTAACCTGTTCACCTGTGGAATGTTCCAAACAGGTGTTCTTTGAACATTCATCAACTTTCCCAGTCTTTTGTTAACCCTGTCCCAGCTTTTTTGAAATGTGTTGCAGGAATCCATTTCAAAATGAGCAAATATTTCCACAAAAACAAAAACGTTTATCAGTTTGAACATTAAATATCTTGTCTTTGTGGTGTATTCAATTGAATATAGGTTGAAGAGGATTTGCAAATCATTGTGTTCTGTTTTTATTTACATTTCACACAACGTCTCAACTTCATTGGAATTGGGGTTGTACATTTATATTGTGATCTGTAGAGTGTGCAGGTATTCATCAGCCTTTTGATGCTTTTCATTGTTTTTCAACCATCTGTCATTGTGAACAATAGACTGCATGTGGGTGTTTCTGTCAATTTATGTTCTGACAATACTTTTGTTGTCATTTGTTATATGGCCACAGCACGTGGCCACCACTCTTGAGATTTCTATCTATAATCAAAAACTGCTGAGGAAGTTATTTTCTTACCACAGTTACCACTGTGCTTGCTCATGGGGTGGATCATGTCTGAATGTTACTCTTGTATGAAGCCTTGAGATGATTTGTGTTGCACTTCATTTAAATAAATCATTAAAAATTTTTAGTCAATATTGCCTGATTTAGTATTGACATATTCAACATTTCAACTAAAATTGTGATAGTGACAGAAATAATAAAACTGTATCTTATATTTGCATTTTGAGTAACGTTTTAAGGTGACTGCCAGTGTAATAATGGAACCTTTAGACAGAAATATTCAGGACACTAATAGTTTTTTTTTTTTTTTGGCTCAGTCAGACCCCCACTTTTGCAACAACGTGGAGGCGATTAAGTGAACTTATTCATTGTGACCTGGAAAATACTAAAGATGCTCTAAAATGACCAAGCTATCAAGAAGAATGAAGACTGGTGGTATCAGAGCAAGAGAACAACAGCTGACCTGCTTCAAAGCTGGAGAAGGCAGCAGCCTTGAAGTCGGGGTGGAAGAGCTGCAGGTGTGTTATTGTAAATTATCTTGACAAATCGTTTAATCATCAGCAGCTTCATGCATGGGTGATTCTTTAACTACGGGCACTATTGGCCTTATAAATGTAATTTCCACCACACCATTGCCTTACAATATAAAGCGCCTTGGGGCAACTGTTTGTTGTGATTTGGAGCTATATACATGTGCTCTGATGTCACTGTTTATCTCCATAGAAACTACCCAAACAATCTTTCATACAAACTGTTTAAAGGGACATTATTGTTGTGGTGGAAATTACGGCAATAGTGTGGGACAACTACATTTCATTTAAAAACATCACAACAGTTGTATGACATTGAATACCCCAATTATGTTTTGATTATTTTACTGATATTTTATTCAGAGATATTTTAAAACATTAGAAAAACGTTTTTTTACTATTCATTTTCATCATTGAAGATCATAAGTCTGGGTGTGGGACAAGCACAAAACGGCAATATTTGCATATAATGATGCTGAAAAAAGGTGAAAAATGTTGGGAAAGTGTCGGTACACGGACCCACAACAGGGGGCGCAAAGGAACGGACAATGGAGTAGGTCAAATAACAACACTTTACTGTTGTGAATGTGCACAACAAATACAACAGATTACAACAATAGATCAGAATCAATTCACAAAGGTGTCGTGTGGGCAGGCTCAAAGATAGGAGACACCTGTCCAAAGCAGAACCGGAACCACACGATTTCCTCCGCCACCAGACCCCGGGAATACTGGAGCCGCCAAGTCCCGAACTCCCAGGTGGCCACTGCCTCCGCGTGTCGGACCTGGTACTGCTGGCGAGGAACAAAAACACAATTAAAGGTGGGCGCGTTTGCACCCAGTAATCCGCACGGCAGGAGAGCTACCTCCACCTCTCGTTGGAAAAAAGGTCTGTTATCACTCACAAAAATCACAAAAGGTTACTGTCAAGCAGTCAGCTGAGAATATTACCTTCCAGGTAGAACGATATCTCAGCAAAGAGGTGGAGACGTCGTCCTGCTGATGTACCCCTGCTGATTGGTAACAGCTTCTTGCAGGTGATGCGTGACAGCTGTCACCCTAGCTGCTCCTGTGAGGCGGCTGCGCCCTCTGGTGCCTGGAGCCCGCACTCCAGGCAGGGCGCCCTCTGGTGGTGGGCCAGCAGTACCTCCTCTTCTGGCGGCCCACACAACAGGACCCCCCCCCTCAACGGGCGCCCTCCTGGCGCCCGACCAGGCTTGTCCGGGTGGTGGCTGTAGAAATCGGCCAGGAGGGCCGGGTCCAGGATGAAGCTCCTCTTCACCCAGGAGTGTTCTTCGGGGCCGTACCCCTCCCAGTCCACCAAATACTGGAAGCCCCGGCCCATCCTACGGACATCCAAAAGCCGGCGTACAGTCCAAGCTGGCTCGCCATTGATGATCCGGGCAGGAGGCGGCGCCGGACCCGGAGTACAGAGGGGTGAGGAGTGATGAGGTTTAATCCGGGACACATGAAACACAGGATGGATCCGCAGTGAGGCCGGCAGCCGAAGCCTCACTACGGCTGGAGTGATGACCTTCAGGATCTTGAATGGGCCGATGTAACGGTCCTGTAACTTGGGGGAGTCCACTTGGAGGGGGATGTCCTTTGTGGATAACCACACCTCCTGCCCAGGCCGATACGCAGGGGCCGGGGTCCGCCGACGGTCTGCATGGGCTTTTGCCCTCGTCCGGGCCTTTAGCAAAGCAGAACGGGCGGCACGCCACACCCGACGGCACTTCCGCAGGTGGGCCTGGACCGAGGGCACACCGACCTCTCCCTCAACCACCGGAAACAACAGGGGCTGATACCCCAGACATACCTCAAAAGGGGAGAGGCCGGTGGCTGAAGACACCTGGCTGTTATGGGCATACTCGATCCAGGCCAAATGGGTACTCCAGGCCGCCGGGTGTGTGGCAGTCACGCAGCGCAAGGCCTGCTCCACCTCCTGGTTTACCCGTTCTGCTTGCCCGTTGGTCTGAGGGTGGTACCCGGACGAGAGACTCACCGTGGCCCCCAGTTCCCGGCAGAAGCTCCTCCAGACTTGCGAGGAGAACTGGGGACCGCGATCGGAGACGATGTCTGTTGGAATCCCATGCAGCCGGACGACGTGGTGGACCAGGAGGTCCGCTGTCTCCTGGGCTGTTGGGTGCTTCGGGAGGGCCACGAAGTGGGCCGCCTTGGAGAATCGGTCCACTATCATGAGGATGGTGGTGTTACCCTGGGACGGCGGGAGGCCCGTGACAAAATCCAGGCCGATGTGGGACCAGGGGCGATGAGGCACGGGCAGCGGCTGGTGTAAACCTGATGCCCGGCGATGGTCAGCCTTGCCCCTGGCGCAGGTGGTGCAGGCCTGGATATAATCCCGGACGTCGGCCTCTAGGGACGCCCACCAGAAGCGCTGCCGGACAACTGCCACGGTTCTTCGCACCCCTGGATGACAGGAGAGCTTGGAGCCGTGACAGAAGTCCAGGACTGCAGCCCTAGCTTCTGGTGGGACGTATAGTTTGTTCTTCGGCCCAGTTCCGGGGTCCGGGCTTCGTGCCAGGGCCTCCTGGACGGTTCTCTCTACGTCCCAGGTGAGGGTGGCCACGATAGTGGACTCCGGGATGATGGGTTCCGGTGGATCCGACAACTCCTCTTTGACTTCATCTTCATGTACCCGGGACAAGGCGTCCGATCTCTGGTTCTTGGTCCCGGGACGGTAGGTGATCCGGAAGTCAAAACGGCCGAAGAACAGTGACCAGCGGGCTTGCCTGGGGTTCAGCCGCTTGGCGGTCCTGATATACTCCAGGTTCCGGTGGTCAGTGAAAACCGTGAATGGCACGGACGTTCCCTCCAACAGATGTCTCCACTCTTCAAGAGCCTCTTTCACCGCAAGGAGTTCTCGATTGCCGACGTCATAGTTCCGTTCGGCCGGGGTTCAACCTACGGGAAAAATAGGCACACGGGTGAAGGACCTTATCGGTCTTCCCGCTCTGGGAAAGCACGGCTCCTATCCCTGAGTCCGAGGCGTCCACTTCAACCACTAACTGGCGACTAGGATCGGGCTGCACCAGAATGGGTGCAGACGAGAAGCGCCGTTTCAACTCCTTGAACGCGGCATCGCAACGATCCGACCAGGTGAAGGGGACTTTTGGTGAGGTCAGGGCTGTCAGGGGGCTAACTACCTGACTGTAGCCCTTAATGAACCTCCTGTAGAAATTTGCAAAGCCGAGGAACTGTTGCAGCTTCCTACGGCTAGTGGGTTGGGGCCAGTCTCTCACCGCCGCAACCTTGGCCGGATCAGGAGCGACGGAGTTGGGGGAGATGATAAACCCCAGGAAGGACAAAGATGTGCGGTGAAACTCACTTCTCGCCCTTCACAAACAGCCGGTTCTCCAACAACCGCTGCAGGACCTGATGTACATGCCGGACACGAGTCTCAGGATCCGGAGAAAAGATGAGTATATCGTCTAGATATACGAAGACGAATCGGTGCAGGAAATCCCGCATGACATCATTAACCAATGCTTGGAACGTCGCGGGGGCGTTTGTGAGGCCGAACGGCATGACCAGGTACTCAAAGTGACCTAATGGGGTGTTGAATGCCGTCTTCCATTCGTCTCCCTTTCGGATCCGAACCAGGTGATACGCATTTCTAAGATCCAGCTTAGTAAAGATTTTGGCTCCATGCAGGGGGGTGAACACGGAATCTAATAATGGCAACGGGTATCAGTTGCGAACCGTAATCTCATTCAGCCCCCTGTATCAATACATGGACGAAGTCCGCCATCTTTCTTGCCCACAAAAAAGAAACCTGCCCCCATCGGGGAGGTGGAGTTCCGGATCAGCCCGGCAGCTAATGAGTCCCGGATGTAGGTCTCCATTGATTCGCGCTCAGGTCGTGAGAGGTTGTACAGCCTGCTGGACGGGAACTCAGCGCCTGGAACCAAATCAATGGCACAATCGTACGGACGGTGCGGGGGAAGGGTGAGTGCCAGATCCTTGCTGAAGACATCAGCAAGATCGTGGTACTCAACCGGCACTGCTGTCAGATTGGGAGGGACTTTGACCTCCTCCTTAGCCGGGAGGAACCGATGATCCTAAACACACCCGATGGCAGGTTTCGCTCCACTGAACCACCACCCCAGATGGCCAATCGATCCGGGGATTGTGCTTTAACATCCATGGGATGCCCAAAATCACGCGGGAGGTAGAAGAAGTTACAAAAAACTCAATCTCCTCCCGGTGGTTTCCAGACACCACCAGAGTTACTGGTTGTGTCTTGTGTGTGAGTAAAGGGAGGAGGGTGCCATCTAGTGCCCGCACCTGCAATGGTAAAGGAAGCGCCACCAGAGGGAGCCCTACCTCCTTTGCCCATCTGCTGTCTAGCAGATTCCCTTCTGACCCCGTGTCCACCAGTGCTCGGGCTTGAAGGGTTAAATCCCCGCTCAGGATTGTGACTGGGAGTCGTGTGGCAATTTGTGTGTGTCTCACTTGAATGTCTTGACCCCCCCTTAGCCCAGTCTCTAAGGGTGAGTGTTGACGTTTTGGCCGTTTGGGGCAGTCTCTCTGTGTGTGCTCTGTTGAGCTGCAGAGAAAACACTCTCCACGGATCAGCCTCCCCATTTTGGCCCTGTGCGTTTCCCTAACAACGTCACTAGGGGGAGCTGTTGCCCCACAAAGCGCTGCGGCTGTGGAGCGTGGGGAGGGCGGCCCCTTTTCGAACCCGGAAGGGAGAGGGGCGGCGCGTATCCGGTCACGTCCTTCGCCTCGCTCGCGACGGCGTTCCTCTAACCGATTGTCTAATCGTATAACGAGATCAATAAGCCCGTCTAAATCCCGCGGTTCGTCCTTGGCCACCAGGAGCTCCTTCAGGACCAACGACAGTCCGTTTACGAAGGCGGCACGGAGGGCAGTGTTATTCCAGCCGGACCTCGCAGCCGCGATGCGGAAGTCGACTGCATAAACAGCTGCGCTCCGGCGCCCCTGTCTCATTGACAGCAGCACGGCTGAAGCGGTCTCTCCTCTATTTGGGTGATCGAACACTGTTCTGAACTCCCTCACAAACCCATCACATATCAGAAGGAGCCGTGAATTTTGCTCCCAAAGCGCTGTAGCCCAAGCGCGTGCCTTGCCGCGAAGCAGATTAATGACATAAGCTATCTTACTAGCATCAGTCGCGTACATGACGGGACGTTGTGCGAAGACGAGCGAACACTGCATAAGAAAGTCCGCGCACGTCTCCACACAACCTCCGTACGGCTCTGGAGGGCTTATGTATGCTTCCGGGGAAGGTGGGAGGGGTCGTTGAACGACCTGTGGAACGTCACTGTTACGCACAGGGTCGACAGGAGGGAGAGCCGCAGCAGCGCCCTGAGGGCGCGCTTCCACCTGCGTGGCGAGAGCCTCCACCCTGCGGTTAAGGAGGACGTTCTGCTCGGTCATTAAATCCAACCGAGCCGTGAAAGCGGTGAGGATCCGCTGCAACTCACCGATCATTCCTCCTGCGGACACCTGTGCGCCCTGTTCTTCCATTGGCCGTTCAACAGCCGGTTGACGCCCCTCGGGATCCATGACGCTGGCCGAGATATCCTGTTGGGAAAGTGTCGGTACACGGACCCACAACAGGGGGCGCAAAGGAACGGACAATGGAGTAGGTCAAATAACAACACTTTACTGTTGTGAATGTGCACAACAAATACAACAGATTACAACAATAGATCAGAATCAATTCACAAAGGTGTCGTGTGGGCAGGCTCGAAGATAGGAGACACCTGTCCAAAGCAGAACCGGAACCACACGATTTCCTCCGCCACCAGACCCCGGGAATACTGGAGCCGCCAAGTCCCGAACTCCCAGGTGGCCACTGCCTCCGCGTGTCGGACCTGGTACTGCTGGCGAGGAACAAAAACACAATTAAAGGTGGGCGCGTTTGCACCCAGTAATCCGCACGGCAGGAAAGCTACCTCCACCTCTCGTTGGAAAAAAGGTCTGTTATCACTCACAAAAATCACAAAAGGTTACTGTCAAGCAGTCAGCTGAGAATATTACCTTCCAGGTAGAACGATATCTCGGCAAAGAGGTGGAGACGTCGTCCTGCTGATGTACCCCTGCTGATTGGTAACAGCTGTTGCAGGTGATGCGTGACAGCTGTCACCCTAGCTGCTCCTGTGAGGCGGCTGCGCCCTCTGGTGCCTGGAGCCCGCACTCCAGGCAGGGCGCCCTCTGGTGGTGGGCCAGCAGTACCTCCTCTTCTGGCGGCCCACACAACAGAAAAAGTCATCATAGACTACTAAGACAAATTTCTTAAAACACTTTCATTGTAAAGATAACTATAAAAGTGTGAAATTTCCCCTTTTTTCTTTTTTCATAAAATATGATCAAGGGACATAAAAGTGCCCGTAGTCTAAGAATCACCCGCATATACAAATTTTGTTTAAGAAGGAATTAGCAGTAGTATGATGTCAGAAAATGGAATTATTGGTCAATCAAAGTCAAGAAGGATGGCGGGCGGGGGGTTAATGTGTTCTCTGAGGAGGGAGGGGGAGGCACAGGCGACAGGATGCACATTGACGAAGGGCCTGTGGGACAGTGTCGCTCAGTTCCAGGAATACTACATAATCCTCCTGTCACTGAAACTCAACGTGTCCTCCCTATAACAGAAATCCACAAACTGTCCACATGCAGCTTCACACGATGTGAAATAAATAAAAACATGAGCTTTCCTTGGATGCAACATTTGTATTCTTAAAAAAAAAGAACACTTTAAATTAGCATCAGGCGTGTGAAGCTCATATGGAGTGTCATCAGAACAAAAGCTCACAAGCTCATCTCAGCGGGAGGCCAAACCCAGATCTGGTGCATGTCTGCTGGAGTTGGGGGGGGGGGGTGCACACATGGCACTGGTGTGAGCCTAATCACAGAAATCCTCACAAATAGGGGTGATGGGGGTGGGGTTGTACCAACAGGGGACAAAGCCTTCAGCACCGTAACAGACGTTGACAAAAGTATCATTTTTGTCCAGATCACATTTGATCGAATCGTGTTCAGAGTCTCCGGTTTACATGGTATTATCTTGTTCTTTGGTTTCGCTTTTGTGCTGCTTCGTGTTCCCAACAACAAAGAGCCTTTATGCTGAGATCATTTTTCTGTGCACAGAAGGTCAGACTGCAGCTGACTGTGGCTCCTCGTCATCATCACGTGAATTCATTTTAGTTCATATTTGACTTTGATTATGATTTATTCACATTATAATGGGTTTGGTTCAAAACCCTTTGACTTGAAATCAATTATTTGAACACATTTTTTTGAAGGTACAATACACAGTAGACATTTTTGTGTGGAACGGCCCCCTGTAATTGTCCTAAAACATTCAAAATTCATGTGTTCTGATGGGAGGCTAGAGCTGAGGTTTAATCTGCTTTCTTATATGTAAATTCCTTTCTGTGCCATTCTGTCATGAAGCTGTGACTGTTGGTGCACAGACACAAGCTGCACAATGCACAGTTTCTCCAATCACAACCACAGAAGCCGAGAACTCCTTCACAGTTGTCATAGTATCTTGATGGTTTCCCTCACTCGTCTCCTGTTTGCACAGTGTGATGATCGTGAGAAAAGGTACCAGCTGTCATAATTTGAGTCTGTGGGGTTTATTGTTTGTTGTTTTTTTTTCTCTCCTTTGTGGTTTGTGGGTAATTTTGCACTGGAGTTTTGTGGAGGGACCTCTCTGGGCATTTCCCTCTGGTCCTCCCTTCCTGTTTGCCACGCCCCCTTGCTGGAACTTTCCTCACACACCTGTGGTGCATTTCCTCCTGATCTCGTCCTCTATATTAGCCACTTCTCTTCCTTTTCTCACTTGCAAGATTGATGTGCCGTGTGCCGCTTTTAGGCGTTTGTCCTCAGCGTTTTCACAGCGCTGTTTTGCTTTACTGTGTATCGACCTGTTTGCCTGTTTTTGTTTGATTGCACAATGTTCACGTCAAGTTCATGAAATGAATGCATGCCACAGACATTGCACATTATAATATTTCCTTTGTGCACCCTGAATGGGATACACGGGGGTGCAGTCCAGGACATGCCGGCACGATTAGACGTGCCTGCCCATGGCTGATTTCCCTCGGATGCGATCAGACTGTTTCAAATGCTGTTTTGACACCGTGGGAATATTTTAGAGTACAGTTAGTAAGCAATTAGAGTCCACTTCAACTGCCGTGCGATATTTTTCCAACTAGACTGCCTGCCAAGTTGAATTTCCCTTGTACCCCATCAGACTGTTTTAAATGTTGTTTTGACACCGTGAGAATATGTTAGAGTGCAGTCAGAATGTAGTTAGAGTCTGTTGTATGGCTGGGGGGCCTGGCTGCCTTTTTGTTTCTGTCTTTTGTTTTTCAGCCAGACCGCGCACTTTTATATTTTTCACAGCACTGTTATGTTCATTAAACTCTGTTATCCTTTGTACCGTGCTCTGCTTATTTTATACTGGGTCCTTCAAACGCTGGTCGGTTCTCCGGGCTGCATCCAACACATAACAGTAGTCTCTGGCCAAACATCACGGACCCAGCGGTAGCAGAGATGGTAACGCGCCGGGAAGGCGGCAGCAGACGTTCAGAAGTTATCCGGATCAGTTGCGGGTGCTCTCCGCCCGAATGGTGCGCGTTGGAGAACCCATTACCGAATACTGATTTGAGCGCTCATGCAGCCGTGTTCCTGTGTGTGCCTTATCCGAGGGTCGTGGTGGAGTGTGACTGGCGACGGCTTCGCGTCACGCTCCGACCGGATAAGAGGTTTAAACGGGAGCTGCAAGAGTGTGTCTGTAATGGGTGCACACGCACGGCGGAGCTCTGTGGCACGGGTCGCTGTGCTTCCCGTGTGACAGTTGTAGCCCCGTTTCCCCGGATGAAGATAACTACTGCGTCTGTTGTGTCAGCTCCGGTGTTATTTAGTTGAATCACATTTTTGGTTGTGTGCTGCTCACAGGAAAAGCAGCATGAATTATTTTCTGTCACCAAAGGGGTTTTTTTCATTTTCAGCACTTTGGCTCCCTCTTTTGGTGACTGAGTCACATTACCGTCAAGCTCTTAAGTTGGAACAGGTGTGTTCCATTTGTTTGAGCTTGACGGTATAAATCACTTATTAGTTTTGTGTGTGTTCATTTTGTGTGGGTGTTTTTTGAGTTGTTTTTTGTGTGGGGTTTTTATTTGTACACTATTTAGTGTCTGGGGTCGTGACCCTGCAGTTGTCAAAAAAAAAAAAAAAAGGACCCAAGCAACCTTATGTTAGTCTGTTAGTCTTTCTTTTTATTTCTTTCAGTTTCACCTCCCAGGGTTTGATGGGACGGTCCCCTGGGGGGTCATGGGGGGGGGGGTAATTGGGTTGTTTTTTCTTTTTTTTGTTTTGTTTTTTGTTATGCCCTCTCTTCTCCTCTGACTCCAGCCGGGTGAGTCGTAGAGTCGGCGTTGCTGGAGTGGTGCAGTTTGGTTATGCTGGGCGTTTCCCAGGTAACCTCTGCACCCGGGAGGGGAGGGGGGGTTTGGGGTGTTTTCTTTTGTTCCCTCTCTTCTCCGCTGGCTCCAGCCGTGTGAGCCGTAGTGTCGGCGTTGCTGGAGTGGTGCAGTTTGGTTATGCTGGGCATTTCCCGGGTAACCTCTGCACCTGGGGGGGGGGGGGGGGGGGGGGATGTTTTTGTTTGTTGTTTCCCTGTTCCACCTCCGGCTTCAGCACACCTTTGAGCCGTCTGCCATCGGCGTGGCTGAGGTTTGGGGCAGTGGGATATACCCGCAGCTGGTGGCTGGTTTAGAAGTCGGAGGAGTGGCGCCGTTTTGTGCCGTCTGCCATAACCGCTGTTCCACTCCTCCCGGTTGGCTTCTGGGGTATAGTCACGGTTGGTGACACTGGATGTGCTTCCAGTTTCCACTGCACCAAGGGGGTGGGGTTGGGGTTGTTTTGTTTGTATGTTTTTTTTCTCCTTTTGTTTTTCCCCCCAGTTTCCGCCCTCAGGGTTTGACTGTGGTGTCCTCTGGGGGGGAAAGGGCTGTGGGTCCATCTAGCCATAGACGGCCGGGGCTGGGTCCATTGGTCATGAGGGGAGGCGTCTCCTGGGGTTGATGGAATGGTCCTCTGGGAGGCGCTGGGAGTCCCCGTGGGTGACGTTGGATCCCAGAGGGACCTCGGCTGTGGTTATTACTCCTGGAGCTGGCGGGATGTCCTCTGGGGGGTGTTGGTCCCTACATGTCATTGGGGGGGGGGTGTTAGCAGCTTTATTTGCAAGCTTAAGTTTGGGTTGTTTTTCTTTTCTCCCCTTCCCGGGGTTTGATGGAACGGGCCTCTGGGGAGGGGGGGTGTTTTGGTTGTTTGTGTTTGTCTTTTTTCTTTTATGACTAATCAGACTGTGAACATGGTTGGACAAAGGCTGACCGCACAGGTTCAAGAACTCCTGGCCACACCTGTGCTAATTGACTGATAGAAACAAGGGCAAAGATGCAGCCAGAGGAGAAGACATCTACCGTTCTGTAGATGAAGATTCTGTTGGAAGATGAATGCAGATACGGTTTCCAGCCATGGTCCCTGGAGGGGGGTGTTTCTCCTGGGCCAGGTTTGTGTGGTCGCCGGGAGGCTTCCCGTGAGGGTGGGGTACTGTTGTATGGCTGGGGGGCCTGGCTGCCTTTTTGTTTCTGTCTTTTGTTTTTCCTTCCAGGTGGCTTGCATTTGGGACTGAGTGGCTGTGTAGCTGAGTTTATCAGGACCTCACCCTGATCACCTGCGGCTCGTCAGGACTCACAGCTGTGGTGCATCTACATGGATTGGAACATGGTGGCATTTAAGACTGGAGTACACAGTGTGTATTTGCCAGAGACTCGACCTTGTGACCAGACGGGTGAGATCGTCGTCTCGGGAGCCATCACATCATCAGTGGATGCAGAGAACGTCCAGGTTTGATGCATGGTCTGTGAAAGAGGAGAGGGTGAGGTCTCACGCTCGTCAGCACACTTCCTGAGGTACGTTAGATTTTGTGACTAACATTTATACAGTCAGTAAATGTGGTGTCCCTCACACCTTATTATATTGAGCTGTATGTTGGTTGTTTAAATCAGCTTCCGCTGCAGTGAGTTTGTGAACTGGATGTTCTATGCCTGCAGGGTGGGAAGCTGATTAGTAATTAAGCCAGGAAGTGTTTGCTGTTTGTGCACCTTTGAGCGTTCTCTCTGTGTGTTGAGTGTGACTCACATAATGATTCCTTCTTTCACAGACTCGGTTTGTCGCGGCCACCTGGGGGGTGTCGGCGGGGTCCTTGGGTTTGAACCAGTTCTGGCTCCGGACCGTTAGCGCTGCTGGGAGCGCACCGCAATCCACCACGCCAGACCGCGCACTTTTATATTTTTCACAGCACTGTTATGTTCATTAAACTCTGTTATCCTTTGTACCGTGCTCTGCTTATTTTATACTGGGTCCTTCAAACGCTGGTCGGTTCTCCGGGCTGCGTCCGACACATAACAAGAGTCCACCTCAACTGCCGTTCAGTATGGTTTCCATTATGAGCGCACCATTAGTTTAGAGTGCATGTGCTCTGGCCACACAAATGTGCCAACTGCTGTAAGAATGCTGTACAAGGATTTTGAATGCACTTCGAATTTGCCCAAATGTGGTTCGAATCCTTATTTATGCTGCAGTTGGGCTCATTCATGCTAAGTGTGAGGGGGTATTGGCTTTGACCACGTGTGATGCACATGCACGCTGATGTCCGCAAGATGTCTTGCAAATCACTCCAGAGGTGTTATCAGGTTACAAAAAACAGTTTCAGTTTTAGAAGTGCTTATTTGTTGCTAGCTTTTACATAAAACATGAGAAAGAGGTTATATTTAAATATAGAAAAGGTTGAGGGCAAGGCCTGTTCTGTTACAAATAAAAAGAATTTAAAAGGATAGGAAGCATAGTTCCATACTATGTCAGTATGCCAGCCATACGAGAGGGAGAATAAATACATCTTTAGTCTGGACTTGAATGTCTCTACAGAATCTGGAAGGGAGATCATTCCACAAAACAGGTGCACAATAAGAGAAAGCTCTATGGCACGCAGACTGTCTATTTACCCTAGGGACACAACGTAGAACGCAGAGCCCGGGGCAGTACGTAGGGTTTAATTAGGTCAGCTAAGTAGGGAGGTGCCAGTCCGTGAATAATTTTATAGGGTAATAGCAGAACCTTCAAATCTGATGTCACAAAGACAGGAAGCCAGTGAAGAGACACCAAAATGGGTGTAATGTGGTCAAACTGTCTGCTTCCTGTCAGAAGTCTGGCAGCAGCATTTTGAACCAATTGGAGACCCCTAATGCTGGGCTGCAGTAAACCAGAAAATAGAACATGCAGTAGTCCAGCCTAGAAGAAACTAACGTATGAATCAGGGTCTCAGCATCAGCCATAGACAGGATGGGACGAATCTTTGCTATATTTCACAGGTGGAAGAAAGCAGTCCTTGTAATATCCGTAATGTGGAGGCCAAAGGACAACGTAGGGTCAAAAATTATGCCAATGTTCCTCACTTTGTCAGTGTGATGTATGACACACGAGCCTAGGTTAAGCGTTAAGCTGGTCAAACTGATGCCGATGTCATTTCGGTCTTGTCAAGCGTTTAAAAGTAAGAAATTGCCACACATCCAACATTTCACTGATGCAAGCCAATCCTCTAAGGATTTTATGTGGATGAGATTACCAGCAGTTATCAGCATGTATAACTGTGTATCATCAGCATAGTGATTATGTAACATTATGTAGCATTAGTTAATGTCATTACAAGCATTAAGTGTTGACTACGCTATTCAGAAATAAATGGAAAGGGTGGAAGAGAGGTGAAGAAAAGTGAGTGAGAAAAGTGACAGGACTGATTTTTCAAAGGACATCTGCACGAATGAAGAGGAAAGTGTACAAGACAGTAGTGAGACCAGCTATGAGGTACGGCTTAAACACGGTGGCACTAACAAAAAGACAAGAGGCAGAGCTGGAGATGTTGCAATTTTCTTTGAGAGTGACAAAGATGGATAGGATTAGGTATTAACATACCAGAGGGACAGCACAGGTATTATGCTTTGGAGACAAAGTCAGAGAGGTGAGACTGAGATGGTTTGGACATGTGCAGAGGAGGGACCCAGAGTATATAGGGAGAAGGACGCTGAGGATGGAGCCACCAGGCAGGGGGAGAAGAAGGAGGCCAAAGAGGAGGTTTATAAGAGGACATGTAGGTGGTTGGTGTGACAGAGGAAGATACAGAGGACAGGATGAGATGGAAACAGTTGACCTGCTGTGGCGACCCCTAAAGGAAACAGCTGAAAGAAGAACAAGAAGAAGGCGCAATCACACACGTTTGTTAAAAAGAGCCATCCCCGTTCTTTTTGAATAGAACAAATACTCCATTCCTGCCCCTCGTCCCGGTGTTTGGGAGTGAAGAGAGCGACCAATCCTACTCGCTGATCACCTGGAGGAGCCAGCGATGGAGATAACTACTGCTTTTCTGCTGAACCAGCTGCAGTGGATCTGGCGCTTGATGAAACTGAAGCGCTCCGGTCAAGGCTGTAGGAACAACCATAAAATTTAAATCCTTTCTCCATCAGGCTCTGTGGAGTTACTGTTTCTCTTCTACAGAACTCTTCTTATATTTGCAGTTGGTGTCGTACATATTTGCACATTCCTCGTATTTTGTATTTTGCATATTGTATATTGTGTACAGTTTTTTGCTTTCCTTCATTCTTATTATTCTATTCTATTTTATTTCGACTCTATCATTTATTTATCATCAACCACTGCACTGAAAAGAGAGCTGCTACTTTTTAATCTTGTTATACTTGTACTGCGTATACTGTAAAATGCCAGTAAAAGTAGAGGTGGGCGAATCGATCCTAATATCGATAATATTGATAGTATTGATATTGAACAATCCTCGTGTAAAAAGATCGATACTCAAGCTTTTTTCTTTCCCGCATGCACTGACTGCTGCGCACACAGATTCATCAAAGTCTACTCTCTGTCTGTAAGAGCAGCGCTGCGCTGTGCCACACAACACAGAGCAGTGCACCCTTGTATTGTGGTTTGTCAGCCCTCTACCTGAGGAGATTTTGTTTTAAGTTGTGTTGAGTGATATTTTTTTAAACAAATATGTTGATTGTGATAATAAAGTATTTTTGTTGTCATGTACAATGTTTGGCGAAATTCTATCCTAGGTCTTTTGGCTCCTTTGGATCTATGAAGCTTAAATATGAAAAAGTATCGGTATCGATATCGGTATCGTATCAATACCAAAACTCCCGGTATCTTCCACCTCTAAATAAAAGGATTCTGATTCTGAGTTGAGGTCGCTAAATGAACAATCTGCCACACATCATTTACTAAGACTTTGGGAAGCTCCAGTAAACTTCGAGGACTCCACCATCTTCACAGTACAGTGCGCTTTGCTATAGTCTCCCCTGCACCGGAGGTTCCGGTGCCATCAGGCACAGAACGTGGAACTAATGCATGCATATAGTCCTTTGGATTAGAATGAAGAGTTAACTGTGATTTGAAATCCTTTATTTGTGGTCATCAATGTCTTTACAATTTATTAATTTTTCATGAATGCATTTGTTAACATGGACATGCTTAAGAAATGATTACTAAACACAATTAACTCTTAATTTGTGTTTATTACTGCATTGCTATATATATATATATATATATATATATATATATATATATATATATATATATATATATATATATATATATATATATATATATATATATTAGGATGCATCTAATCCCCCAACCTCTGGAAATTAGAGGTGGGCGGATCGATCCTAATATTGATAATATTGATACCAATGCTGGTGCTGATACTGAACGATCCTTATGTAAAAAAAATCGATACGCAAGCTTTTTCTCTCCTGCACGCACTGACTGCTGCACACGCAGATTCATCAAAGTCTACTCTCTGTCTGTAAGAGCAGCGCTGCACTGTGTCACACAACACGGAGCAGCGCACCCTCCTCCCTCTGGTCTTTTGTTGTTGCGCCATCATGTGGCTCAGCGGCACCACCAATAGCCATGCAGGTAGGATCAGCCTGGCCCGCCCACTCAACGCTCTCCTCGAGTCCGCCCTCTACCTCAGGAGATTTTATTTTAAGTTGTGTTGAGTGATATTTTTTAAACAAAAATGTTGATTGTGATAATAAGGTATTTTGTTGTCACATACAATGTTTGGCGAAATTCTATCCTAGGTCTTTTGGATTCTTTGGATCTATGAAGCTTAAATATGAAAAAGTATCGGTATCGGTATCAATATCAGCAATACTGGGCCTGTATTTACTTGGTTTCGTATCAATACCAAAATTCTCTGTATCGCCCACCTCTACTGGAAATCAACCTGTCTTAGTCATAAATCTGTTCTCCAGTGCAGAAAACCTACTCTGTTATTTTTTGTTGAAATTGAGCTATGTTTACTTATGCCGCTGCCGCATTGAAGTTTAGCATTTTTTTAAATATGAAAATGTTTTTTCCTAAATATGTCAAAAACTAACGCCAGTAGGCCTATAGTTACTATTAAAGTTGAAAATACACTTGGGTTTTCCGCACAATTTGAGCCTAGTTTTAAGTCTCTAGGATGATTGGTTCTTAAGATATGGATTTTTCATATAAAATCAAAAAGCTAAATTTCAAAGCGGCGGTGGCATCATAACAGGTGTAAGGTGCACAGGGGTGGTGATTTTGGTTGTTTCGGTTCAAACCTTTGCTCCTCCTGCTTTTTTTGGGGGGGGGCTCCTGCTCGTGTCATGTTTTGGCGGAGGAGGACAGAACACATCAGGTTTATTATATGACGAGCACACGGTTTGCGTGTGCCGACCTGCTGTCAACCTTCAGTTATTCATTCATTTGTGCACTTTGTTATTTATTCGTGCACTTTCAGTTATTTATTCATTTGTGCACTTTCAGTTGTTTGTTCATTCGTCTTTTGTTGGGACGCTGCGCTGCGTTCACGGACACTCAGTATAAGTGGACACCGGCTCGGACAACTCGTCACAGCGACCACAACAAAGGAAACAAGGTGAGAATATTCTCCTTTACACTCCTCTTTGTGAGTATATCTGCCGTGAGTTTAACTTTAAAACATTTTTGGAGTCACATTTATAGCAGTCAAGGAGTCTGTTTGCTCTGTTTGTACACTTTACAGTTGATTTAAAAACCCAGTGTTGGAACAAAGTGAGGGAACTTGAATGAGGCGTCACGGCCGCGTTATGAACAGACTGAAGAGAAAAAGGACACACACCTGTTATTATTATCATAACAACCCGCCACTCGTGTCATCAAAAGGTTTATGAAACGTAGCTGTTATTAGCTGACAGTGATGGATGTTTTTAAAGCTGCAGTCTGTTCGCTGTGTTTTGTTCCCACTTTGTTGTTGGACGTGTGTCTGAGTGGATATGAACTCTACCGTCACTCTGCTGTCCATGTGAATGTCCCTCTGACAGTGTGAGTGAGACACACATCAGACCTTGGAGTTTTCTGTCTTTTGTCTGGGCTCTGTGTGAATATCCTGTTTCCTGGGCAAAGCAAACAATAGCAGTGAGGCAGCCTGTGATGTGATCTCATGACCATGTGGTGCTGCTCAACACACTTTGAAAAGCAAGTCAGCCCAGTACAGTCAGGGTCTGGAGTCAGTCAGAGCTAATAGTCACATAACCACTCTACTGGTGGTTGGCTCTCACTGCGGTATTGTATCACTTCCTGTTCCGGAGCACAGCGGTGTTTTTCTGTATCTGTTAGCTGTTTAATCTGCGCAGTTTGATTGATCTAGTTATCTAGATTACGATTTGTTTCCCAGTGTAATCTTTACGTGCCTTAACTAAAGCACTCTTTCTGCTGAATCACCTCTAAATTATTTACACATTATTCACTTTGCATGTTTTTAGGAATCCGCTAGCTTAGCGTAGCTACTAGCTCTTAGCCGGTTTAGCATGGCGGCTTCTCCTGTCTCTCCCGCACTTTTCTGCTCTGGGTGTGAAATGTTTAGTTATTCCTCGGCCTCCTTTAGCAGTAACGGTACTTGTAATAAGTGTAGCTTATTCATAGCTTTGGAGGCCAGGCTGGGCGAATTGGAGACTCGGCTCCGCACCGTGGAAAATTCTACAGCTAGCCAGGCCCCTGTAGTCGGTGCGGACCAAGGTAGCTTAGCCGCCGTTAGTTACCCCCTGGCAGATCCCGAGCAGCCAGGAAAGCAGGCCGACTGGGTGACTGTGAGGAGGAAGCGTAGTCCTAAACAGAAGCCCCGTGTACACCGCCAACCCGTTCACATTTCTAATCGTTTTTCCTCACTCGACGACACACCCGCCGAGGATCAAACTCTGGTTATTGGCGACTCTGTTTTGAGAAATGTGAAGTTAGCGACACCAGCAACCATAGTCAATTGTCTTCCGGGGGCCAGAGCAGGCGACATTGAGGGAAATTTGAAATTGCTGGCTAAGGCTAAGCGTAAATTTGGTAAGATTGTAATTCACGTCGGCAGTAATGACACCCGGTTACGCCAATCGGAGGTCACTAAAATTAACATTAAATCGGTGTGTAACTTTGCAAAAACAATGTCGGACTCTGTAGTTTTCTCTGGGCCCCTCCCCAATCGGACCGGGAGTGACATGTTTAGCCGCATGTTCTCCTTGAATTGCTGGCTGTCTGAGTGGTGTCCAAAAAATGAGGTGGGCTTCATAGATAATTGGCAAAGCTTCTGGGGAAAACCTGGTCTTGTTAGGAGAGACGGCATCCATCCCACTTTGGATGGAGCAGCTCTCATTTCTAGAAATCTGGCCAATTTTCTTAAATCCTCCAAACCGTGACTATCCAGGGTTGGGACCAGGAAGCAGAGTTGTAGTCTTACACACCTCTCTGCAGCTTCTCTCCCCCTGCCATCCCCTCATTACCCCATCCCCGTAGAGACGGTGCCTGCTCCCAGACTACCAATAACCAGCAAAAATCTATTTAAGCATAAAAATTAAAAAAGAAAAAAATAATATAGCACCTTCAACTGCACCACAGACTAAAACAGTTAAATGTGGTCTATTAAACATTAGGTCTCTCTCTTCTAAGTCCCTGTTGGTAAATTATATAATAAGTGATCAACATATTGATTTATTCTTCCTTACAGAAACCTGGTTACAGCAGGATGAATATGTTAGTTTAAATGAGTCAACACCCCCGAGTCACACTAACTGTCAGAATGCTCGTAGCACGGGCCGAGGCGGAGGATTAGCAGCAATCTTCCATTCCAGCTTATTAATGAATCAAAAACCCAGACAGAGCTTTAATTCATTTGAAAGCTTGTCTCTTAGTCTTGTCCATCCAAATTGGAAGTCCCCAAAACCAGTTTTATTTGTTATTATCTATCGTCCACCTGGTCGTTACTGTGAGTTTCTCTGTGAATTTTCAGACCTTTTGGGTCAAACTGCATGCACAGAAAGGACCAGTGATCCCAGGACCTTCTCATTGTGATGTCCCAGCTGCTCCTCTTAGCAATGTTGTTGTTGGCCTAACATTGAATTCAATGGAATATCAGTCAACATGTGGATGCAGCATTAATGTTTTAGCCTGTCTTATACTATTACATTGTGTAGCTGTGCTAGTGGTGTTGGCATTCTCAGTCAGTATTGGACCAATTACAATCTTTAAAAAAAACAAAACAAAACCAAAAGCGTTTAACAATAGAGCCCAGGTTCAACAACCTCAGGGTTTCCCTTTAATTTATTAAGTCAGCATTACCTTGGGAGTGTCAGTCGAGGTTGAGTCACGTTGTGCCGGGAAGGGCATGTGGCGTAAAACTTGTGCCAAATCAGCATGCAGATCCACGATGGATCTGCTGTGGTGACTTTAGTGAAAACAAGGGAGCAGCCGGAGGGACTTACTTTATTCATTCAACTATTGTGTCCATTTGTTAAAGTGCCGTTTTACACTCTAATGGACAATTTGTCGCTAACATGTCTGTGTAGTTGCAGCAGCATGTGTAAATTGTGTGTATTTTTGGCAGCAGGTGTCTGTGTGGTTGTTTGCAAACCCCCCTGTGTTTGTGCTATAAATAAAATATGGATGTCCGTGAACAGACCGGTGCCAATCCTTTGCACGTGTTGTACATGTCTGCTCAGGAGACACCAAAAACTATAAACAGAAAAAAAAACGTCAGGCGGAAGCATAAAAAATGAAGCTTTGTCCAAGACATTACTCTGATGTTTAGGTAAAGACGAGTGCAGTAGTTCTCAAACTGTGGCGTGTGTCCTCTCTGTGGGGTACTGATCTATTGGAAAACATGAAGTACAAGAGAATTCAATTGGCGTGAATCCAAGTGGATAATGCTCATCTGGATCCGGGACTGTGAATTCTTGAATTCTGTTTTCAAAATCCAGCATGGCAAGAATGGACATGTTTGTCTTATACTGGTGATGTCACTACAGAGATTGATCATGTTCTCAAGAGAAGATGTTGGACACCCCTGCAGACCTGTGTGGTCTATAGAAGTGCCCAGTGTGTGAACTTTGACTTCAGACATGTTGTAACTGTCCTATGGATTCGGCTAAAGTACTGTGGACTGTGGTCTACTTGGCTTCCCAGGAGTATTCTGGATAGACTTCCATATCAGACTGTTTTGCAGGAGTTTGCATGGTGGAGGTAGAGGACCCAAAAGAATGTAAGACCCTGGAGTTGCCAGAGCTTCTTCTGCTGACTCCACTGTCCATAGGAGGAAGCAGTTGCTCTAGGGGACACAAGTGTCATCCAAGAGCTGGAAGAAAGTAACAGCCTCATACTTTTCCTTTCAAGAGAAGAAATGAAAGGAAGATGGCCCAAATTACAACAGCAGGGGCATTACACACTGCTCTCTGTGCCCGATGAAATACTAATAAGGGTTATTCTTATCAACATGCACTCTCAGCTACTTGCTGCACTGCAATGAGAGCAGTCTGGATTCACACCTGTGAAGTTAACCACCAACTGCATCCGAAGTTGCTGGACATCATGCTGGATGTCACTATATTACAAATATGGAAGAAAGCAGCCCTTGTGATTTTTCTAATGTGTGGGTCAAAGGACAGTGAGGGATCAAAGATCACCCAAAGATTCCTCACTTTATCACAAATCTAGGTTCAGCATTACCTGTTCAAACTGATGTCTATGCCTTGCAGGACCACGGACCATCATCTCAGCCTTGCTTAAATTTAAAAGCTAGAGGTTGCTAGACATCCAGCTTTTCACTGAAGCTAGACAGTCTTCTTATGTCTTAATGTGCATGGCATTGCCTGTAGTTATCAGCATGTACAACTGATTGTCATCAGCCTATCAGTGAAAAGTGATCCCATTGCATCACACTATCTGCCCAAGGGGTGTATATAGAGGGAGAAAAGGATGGGACCTAAAACAGACCCTTGTGGAACTCCAGATTTCATAGGAACAAGATTTGAAGTGATGTTGTTGTACAGGACACAATAAAAGTGATTACTTAAGTAGGATGCCAACCACCTGAGGATATTTCCAGCCATCCTAAAGGGATTCTCAAGCCTATCTAGTAGTATACGATGATCCACTGTGTCATACACAGTGCTAAGATCTAAGAGTAGTAGTGCTGTAGTGGTGTCTGAGTCACCAGAAGGTCATTTACCACTTTAGTAAGTTTAGTATGTTTCTGTGAAATGGTGCATTCTAAATGTAGACTGCAGTGGCTCAAAAAGGTTATTTTCAGAAAGGTGGTCCACAAGCTGCTGTGAAACTACTTTTTCAAGGATTTTACAGAAAAAGGATAGGTTTGATATCTACAGTCTAAAGGTTTTTCAGTAAACCGGAGCCATGGTTAGATTTATTACCTCTGCCAAGGAGGTTATGTTTTCAGTCACGTTTGTTTGTTTGTCTGTCTGTCAGCAGGATAACTCAAAAAGTTTTGAACAGATTTTGATGAAATTTTGTGGAGTGGAACACGTGATTAAATTTTAGTGGTGATCCGGATCATGATCTGGATCCCAATGCTAACGCCTTAGCATGTCTATGGCATTTTCAATGTTAAAAGTTAGCATTAAGCAGTTGCAGCTGTCATCACGTTCGAGTGCATTTGTTTTCAAATTGTAATATTTCTTACATTTATTTTTGTTTATATATTAATAATATAATGATTATTATATACAATTTTAGAGAAAGAGACAAAAAGAATTACATCACTGTGCCAAGGAGGGAATCTCTTTAGGGTCAGTGACCCTATGGCCTTGTTTAGAGAAGTGTTTCATAAATGTTAAAAAAAAATCATATATTTGCAGTTTAGTTGAATAATAAATTGAATTTTGTCTCTTATTTGTTTTTGTCTATAAGCACATGCAATATCAATATCAGTGCTCAGATGACAGTAGCTTCTGGGAAAGGTGCAAGTTGCAATAAACTGTGATGCCAAGCGCTAAGGATACATGCTATCCAGTCACAGCAGATGAAACTTTTTTTACTACTGAGCAGACATCATTGTTAGACTTTTTTAGGTTGACTGATTCCATGGCGTGTAGATGTTATGGCGTCAGTGTCCCCATGGCCTTGGCGGAGGTTTGCACTCTCTGAGTGCTTCTGGTAAAGAATTTGTTTAGTCACTTCAGATTAGCCTAAGGTCAATACCAGGTTAATAATTTCCAACACAGTAGGCCCAAGTGTACCTCACAAGTCCTTAAACCGTTTAGTCGGTATTGGGTCAAAAAGACAGGTTGTGTTTTTAACAGAAGTTACATGTTTCATCAGCATGCCCAGTGGGATAGCCTAGTATCAAATTTGGTAAGTCTCTGCATCCTATCAGAGAGGGCACCCACATCAGTAGCAGCAGAACTAAGGCATGCTGGGATATATTTGACCTAATATCAGTTTTCTCTTCAAAATATTCTAAGAAATCCTGAGCACTAAATGAACAGTATCTTACAGGTGGATGCCCTTGAAGTGCAGCCATAGTATGAAACAAGATCTTTGAATTACGCCTTGTTTTTGTTAATCAAATTGGAGCAATAGGCCCATTTTTTAGCCAATAGTGCATTGTGCCATGTAAGGTGGAAGACTTCTAGCTTTGAACTGCGCCATTTTCACCCAAGACATCGAGACTTTTGCTCGAGACCAAGTAGATGATTATTGAACCATGGCGTTTGCGTTTTTTTTTTTTTTTTGGGGGGGGGGGGTGGGGGAGGTGATTGTATAATAGGTGGAGCAATCATGATCACAACAGATTGGATCAGAGTAGATTAGATTAGATCTACTTTATTGATCTCACAGTGGAGAAATTACGTTTACACTCCAGTTACCTCAGACAGCAATTAGTCCACAGTTATTACTCGTTTACAGTAATAATGACACACATCAGAATTAAAGACAGCACATACACATTTGACATTGTTTATGTGCACTAAGTTTGAAGAAGTCCGTTATCCGAATTGAGGCAAGTGGGTGAAGGCCACGCAGCAACCCTGAGATGCACCGCCATTAGCTTGGGGGGGAAGAACGGGGGCTGCAGCTAAAACTGCACCGCCCCCGTTGAAGGGGGAAGGACTGATGTTTAGCAGGTGCCGGAAAGGTGGGGTGTTGATGGGGGGAGGAGGGGGTGGGGGAAGGGACTGGAGCATGCTTCAGTCCTGTGAAAAGCAGTTTATTGTCTTTGTGAGATGAGATAAGAAACAGCCAATGTTCCCCAGGCCGAAAAAAAAATCCCTCTGGAGGAAAAACAGTCGGGCAATTTGACCTTCAGGCTTGATAAGCCTGTAATGTTATGGTTTGAACAGTGAAAAACACTTTTTAACAGTTCCACTTGCACAACCAAATCCTAAATATGAATTAAGAATATTCCCAATTATGAATTAAGAATATTTACCGGCCTCTGAAATCTTCAACTTCAACTGCAAGGCACGCATCTGCTCCAAGATGTCATCCAATTTGCATCTGAGTTCAAGAGTCATTGCAGTCTGAGAATGCACTGCCTTGCTAACCTCGTTAATCATGATGGACAAGCGAGGGCCCGTGGTTCTTGATGCCGCCATCTTGACAATTTTCCGGTAGATCAGGGCAGCACATAAGCCAAAAAGTACCAGCCCTGCCACCATGAGACCAAAAATGAATAAATCCTCGACGTCCTCAACGGAGAAAGGCGCCAAGCATGTCACACACCAGGAACTCCAGGAGTCGAGAACATAGCCCGCAGGATACATTCCATCTGGGCAGGTAGGATCCCCCGGTCCTGACCTTCTTGTAGAAAAAATGGTGTCAATAGTGTTCAGAGACCAGCTGATCAATTCCATGGTTAATCCAATAGTAGTTGGGACATGCCTATCTCGGCTTTCAGTGGCTTACCAGTCGAGTGAGTATAAGAGAAATTGTGGAGAGCTGGGCATGTCCCAACCTGTCCTCTGACACTCCAAAACGGAGGTGTTCTTTGTCTCGCTCCATCAGCGAATCGGTCGTGACACGCGAAGCCTCCGTGCGGCTTTCCATGACAAAATCTCTTGTTAAAAGTGAAATCTGCCGGAAAATGGTTGATGTCCAGCTCTTGTGATAACCAGAGAAATTGCACACGATGGTCCCGGAGCCATACAGCCATCCGTTTAGAAATGAAATGGTCATTTCTGCCTGTCGATCGCGGCTCGGAGCGCGGCGCACCATGCGCCATTGTGGGCCGTCCTTAAAGCGGTAGTAACACTCCTTAATCTCTGTGAAGCCCAAAAAATTTTCACCGAAAGCCAA
Source organism: Thalassophryne amazonica (assembly GCF_902500255.1). Lineage (NCBI taxonomy): Eukaryota > Metazoa > Chordata > Actinopteri > Batrachoidiformes > Batrachoididae > Thalassophryne > Thalassophryne amazonica. The sequence goes on from NC_047105.1 coordinate 131,712,743, forward strand.
ATGAATTTTCCGAATGGTTTCCAGCTGCCTGTCTCTAACAGTTTCTGAAAAAATTCTGATGGAGCAAAGCCCAAATCATTCCGCCATTTCCTCGCAATGAAAAAACGACGGGAGGGGTGGACCAGTGCTCACTCAAAGCCTGCTCACAGGCGAATGACGCAACTGACAGGCGTGAAAAAACTCACGCATGCGCACGAAGGTTCAAGCTTGGCTGACGTAAAAACATATGAATCAAATCCATATATTTTTTGCATAAAATAAAAAGGTCTGTTACTTTTCTAACAGACCTCGTATAATCGTATCTTTTTCCAATCAAAGTGCTGTAGTACAACCAGAAGGAGTTCATTGATGTGTGATGTGAGTTTGGTGGCACTACAAACCATAAATGTAAATGGACTGCATTTATATAGGGCTTTACATCTGCATCAGATACCCAAAGCGCTTTACAACGATTATGCCTCACATTCATCCCGATGTCAGGCTGCTGCCAGGCAAGGCACCCACAACACACCAGGAGCAATTAGGGGATTAAGGACCTTGCCCAAGGGCCCTTAGTGATTTTCCGGTCAGGCTGGGATTTGAACCGAGGATCCTCTGGTCTCAAGCCCAAGGCTTAACCACTAGACCATCACCTCCCCTAAAATGTGACACTACTGAGTTTTGCTTTTTTTTTTTTACGTCAGAGTTGAAATCTGTAAAAAAGCAACTCAGTTAACTAACACAAAGAATGATCACGCTGGAGACTGAATTTCATTTCCTGATAAGGAGAGAACGAACGACCGTTCGTCAAACCTCGTCCACGTCTGCTCTGAAGGGTCCGCCCACTGTGCTCCTGGATTTATTCTGAAACAAGTTGCACACAGATATATTACAATACAATATTCAAAAGGTACATCTGTGTTTCTTCAGTCAGTTGATATTTGTATCACTTTGCACCTGAAGGCACCTTATGGTCTTCTCAGACAGATAGTAATTGTTCTTCAAATTGAAACATTACAGTGCCAGCCTTGAACTAGTGTACAGGCTGTGTTATTCTCTGCTCAAGGTCGAAATATACATCTATGCTCAGCAAAAACATAGCTCTAGCAAAACAGTCTGCGCATTCATTCACCAAGCAAAAGATCAAATGTTACTTTTCTCGTGGGAGCAGTTGTAATGATTACTTCAAAAGTTCAGTGTATATTACTGCTTTGACAATGAGTGATTATTTAGAAGAATAATGGTGCATGAACTCTCACACATGCATATAAGAAAATAGAGAACAGAATCAAAAAACAAGATCAAAGGCAGTTCATCAAAGTAAAGGCATTACAATCAAAGTAAAGAGAAAGACATTAATATTTGATAATAATTTTGATAATATATCGAAAACCTTATTTAATCAAAGCATTTCCTTTCGCCATGTAATTTGTTGACAGTCCCTGCGCTCCCGTCTCGCAGCTGGCTGCACATCAAGATCAATGTAATTCATAAAGAACAGAGGTGGTCTGATTTTTTTTTTGGGGGGGGGGGGGGGGGGGGGTTGGTCGGTTGTAGTTTGTTGTCTGTATTACAATGTTTGGAAAGAGGTGTCATTTGATTTAAAAGGGCGATTTGCTTTGAAGTTATTGATTTCAGAATTAGCTGTCTTTCCAACTTCAGCAGAGAGCCACAGCAAATCCCATAACACATACGAAGCAAAGGATATTATTATTATTATTATTATTATTTTCCTTTACATGAGGGACAGCAACTTCAGTTTATGAACCACCAAACGGGGAGATATGAATGGTCCAGTCCACACCAGAGAACTGTGTCATTGGCTGCCCCACAAAAAAGGCATGTTAAAGAGGAATGAATAAAAACCCTGTTTTGTAACGGTGGACGATTCTCGTTTCTTGCCCGCAACAATAGAAAAGAGTTCCGTTTAGTGACTTTAAACAGCAGAAAGGTGAGCCACGTTTGACACCTTTAAATGGCTTTGATGAAGGTTGATGAATAAATGGTCAAATCCAAAAAACATGGCAACATGACGCCATAGTATAACGGCGCTGTGCCGTTATTCCATTGTCGGGGGAGAACCCTGGGGAGACTTTACATGCCCTTCACCCCACACACCTCTGTTTAGCTGTATTTTGTTGATACCTTGCTTGCAAATATTTTGGGAGACATTCCATGTCTACAGGCTGCTGCAGATATTTAAAATTTGCGTCCTTTTTATACTGATTGCCTTTTGATTTCACGTGATGACTAGTAACTTACCATGAATGCAGATGATTTCTATGCTGCCCAGTCTTCTGTCAGCTGATTGGTTTGTTCCACAAAACATGTTGACCACAGGGGCACTGCAGCATGCCCTCTGGTGGACAACCTTCATGCAATATTTGATTTTTCATCTCTTTGTTTCTTTTTAATTGTCATTTTTCTGCTTTTATAAACATTGATACATATTATGACATACTGTACGCTATGGGCACTAATAATTTGGTTGAACACCTCGAACTGCAGCTGATGTCCACTCTACAAGTGCATCTTGAGTGCAGAGGTGGGGCTTACAGAAAAAGAACATACTCACCTAATGGGGACTGGCGCTGGCCAGCAGATAAGCAGCTATCTGTATAATCGGCTATTTTAAAAAGTTTATTTACATTTAGTCTGGCATAGCTATAGGCATATGAAGCGGTTTGTTCAACTGGCCAACTCTAATGATGTTTTTGCCTGTTCAATGGTGACAAGAAGCAGCTTACACTTTCTTTTGGGTTGTTCTTTTTTGTCTAACACTGTGTTTGCATTATAAATCAATAATGAGCTGTTTGAATTCATATTAGTTGAGGTAAAAAAATAACCCTCACCATATTCATTTTCTGCTGACTCCGTCCCTTTTTCTCTGTGTTGGCGTAGGCCCGAATGATGCCTGCACCTTTATTCGTTTTAGTTGCTGTCAAACATAACCAGAACCTGCAGTTTGGAGTTCTAGAAAGCAGTTCACTGAACTGGGAACGGTGTTGAATTTGGACCTCATTTACATGGACGTACTATGTGACGTGCACGCGCAGCATTGTGCCCGCTGTTGTCTGGGATGTTCAGCTGCTTTTAATGGGGTCAGCACTAACAATTCAATAAAACCCATTGACTGTCTGTCAGAATATTCTGCCCCTGTTCAGCCGGCACAGATCGCAGCCAATCAGGGCCTCTGAACAATATTACCCACTCGAGACCTTTTTCACAAGATTAAACAGTCCAAACAAAAAATAAAATAAAGCCCTAACTCGTCCCACAGCCAGTCCAGCTGGACAGTGAGAACACTGCTGAGGAGGTTTTCCCACCCCTCCTTTGTGCCACAATCAGCAGTTTTCTCTTTCTTTCCTTGCATGTCCATCAGAGCGCTCGCTGGTGTGAGTGAGTTTTTTCAGTTAGGCTACATGATACCATCATTACACAGGTCAAGAACAGGTTTCCTGCCAGACGGGTTCTGACAGCAGATTTCCTCAGACATGTCAAAGTTATAAACAACAGCACAGTGTTTTCCCTGCTCGCTAAAATTTTCAAAATAACATTCAAGCATCCTTCAAACTGAAGACACACGTGAACAGGTGCCACAACCACAAAAGGTCATCTGCAAAGAAAAGCAACATGTATGGTGTATGAAAAGGCTTGTCTATTTTTGTGTCAGACATTGGATTATTATCTAATTAATGGATGTGTGGGTTGGCAGTGAACTCGGTTGAGTAATTCAGCATCAGTCCAAATGGACAGCTGAGAGATTTGGTCTCCCTGGAGGTTTATTCGTGAGTGGGCTGAAAGGTTCTGTCTCCTATACAGATACTCACATAAATCAGGTATCTGCTCATAACTTAGAATGTTCTCTATCAGGCCGTGTCATTACTTCTCCATGTAGTCACACAGTCATCGCCATAGGCAACACTCATTCATCAGTGAATGTCCACTGGTGCACAACCCTCCACCGTGAAGAATTCAGTAACAACACATGGTTTCAAACGCATGTCCGTGTATATCAGCATTTTTCATTGACTACCGTGCACGTGTTAAGTTGAAGGCGATTCTATGCAGGACTAGAATTGCAGGCAGAAAACTGTTTGGTGTAACGTAGTCAATAAATAAAGGATCATTCTGGTACCAGTTTGACAACGTACTTTGATATCTTGCTTGTTATTGAAATAATGGCATTGGAGACAGAACTTTTTGTAACCTTCATAAAATGTGTATGACAGTCGTTTCCACAAAAAGACAAACAAAACAAAAACATTTTACTGTTTTATTTTGTTGATCTATTTATTAAACAAACACCTTTTGAAAACAGTCAAGAGCGAATCGTCTGAAAGCAGCAGCCACATGGTTCAGACAAGGAAAAACAATAAGATATGTTTACTCAGAGAGCGCTCAGGACTGTGACATCATCAGACTGGTAACTGAGATGTGTCGGGTCCACAGTGCAGTCAGTCCAATGACGCCTGTGTTGGACCTACATAAAATCAGGTACATACTCTTAAATAACTGTGAGCTGGGGCATTGTCCTGATGAAAAAAGACCCTCTTCCACAGCCTTCTGTGGTATTTGGTCTTGATGATTGTGTAGCTTCCTCAGCATGTTGGCAAGGATTCCTTCATTAATGGTTTGACCCATTCAGATATAGTCCATAAACAACACAGCTTTTGCATCCAAAACCTGAGGCTATCTATCATCTTCCCAGAGACAAAAAGGACACTTGTCTACTGTGTGGGCTTTCTTTTTCACTGACTCAAGTACTCAGTACTATAGGATATGTTCAATAAAACTACTTGGATCTTTGTTAAAATGCTCCAAGTTCTGTCTTGACATGACAAGCTGGTGCACTTTTGATAAGCACTCAGAAAATGTGGTGTCCACCAAGCACCAAGCAATATTTAACAATGCAAGTCGTGTATTCAGAATTATGGGACCCAACCCACGACATTTTCCGATACCGGAGAGGAGCCACTGTGAATCCTCTCAACTGCTGTTGTTTGATCTCTGCTTGTTTACTGCCGAGCAAGGAGGAGGAGAGAGGGAGGTTTTCTGAAGCTGGGCTGTATGAGAGAGCTCTCTTCTGCAGGGTTCTAGCTGTGGTTAGCAGGAAATTTCTGCCCGGCTCTCAGGTTCAAATTGTCTGTTCGTTGAGCACAGATTTTACGACAAATTAACTGAATTGTTGCTGAAAATGTGTGCTAAAATTTTAGCCGCTTTACTGTCCCGAGGCTGTAAAATGCCAGCTCAGCGTTCAGCCGAGGAGGACAGCAAACAGAGATTCTGTCCATTGAAAGGGAAAAAAGTCTCCATTAAAATTCTGCTCGTGAGCGTCGATGATGATACATTTATTTTACAGATGAAAGGCTTCGTGTTTCCCAAAAGTGTGGAGTTTGTGCACCACGAAAACAGTGAGTGAGTGAGTGAGAGAGAGAGAAAGCGAGCGAGTGAGCACGAGCGATTGACAGAAAGACAGAGAGGGAGACAGGCAGAGACAGGGAGTGTTGCCTTTTCTCTTTAAGTCTATAAAAATAAGGCTATAAAAGTCTATAAAAAAAGTCTTTCACCAAAACATCAAATCTAGACTTTCTTAGGCTTAGCTACACCTTCTGGTTACTTCCTTCTGTAGCTCAACTAAGAAAATCCTCATATAAAATCAACAGTAATGATAATAATAATAATATTAAAGCAAACAGAGCTCTGGTATCGGATCGGAAAAATATTGGTATTGGCAGATATCCAAATTCAGGTACCGGGATCAGATCGGAAGTGAAAAATTATGGGTCGGTGGATCCCTATTCAGAATGGAAAACAGAAAACAGCAGTTTTCCAAAGTGTCTTAATGTTGCCTCACATTCACCCCTACATGCACGCACGCACACACACAACCACCAACCATGACAGATCATTCCCCACCTCTCAAAAGTATCTATCTCCTGCAGCTACATGACTTCACAACATTGCTCAGATTAAAACCTGGGGCAGCTCTTATAGGTGGGCAGCGGGAATATCCTTTTCCTTACAACCCCTGGCAAAAATTATGGAATCACCGGCCTCGGAGGATGTTCATTCAGTTGTTTAATTTTGTAGAAAAAAAGCAGATCACAAACATGACACAAAATTGAAGTCATTTCATATGGCAACTTTATGGCTTTAAGAAACACTATAAGAAATCAAGAAAAGAAATTGTGGCAGTCAGTAACAGTTACTTTTTTAGACCAAGCAGAGGGAAAAAAATATGGACTCACTCAATTCTGAGGAATAAATTATGGAATCACCCTGTAAATTTTCATCCCCAAACCTAACACCTGTGTTGTGTGGGCCGCTGAAGAGGAGGTACTGCTGGCCCACTACCACCAGAGGGCGCCCTGCTTGGAGTGCGGGCTCCAAGCACAAGAGGGCGCCAGACCCAGAGGAGGTGACAGCTGTCACTCATTACTCCAGCTGTCACTCATCTACACCACCATATAAGCCGGACTGCAACTCCACCTCCCTGCCGAGAAATCGACTACCAGTACTAAGGTAATTTCTCTGCTGACTGACACATTGTGTAACCAACTGAACTTCTGTTGCAGCCGTTTTCCTGAAGTGTTTCCTTGTCTGGAGGATTGGCGTTTTGGTGTGACAGTGACGGCTTCACCTCGCACCCCGTCCCAGACAAGTGGTTGATCAGGAGCTGCACGAGTGTGTGTTATTTGGAGGTGGAGGTGCTCCCTCCTAACGGTGTCTGGACTGTTAATTACTGAGTGTGCGGACTCACACTCACACATTATCTTTCTGTTTTCTGCCAGCAGTACCAGGGTCGACAGCCGAAGACAGAGGCCACCTGGGGACTCGGGACTTGGCGGCTCCGGTGTTCTTCAGGCCGTTGGTGGTGGAGGCCGTGTGGGACGCGGCTTCTCTCTCGTCGGGCGTCTTCTATCTTCGAGCCTGCCCACACGTCACCTGGTGTTTATTGACTGTGAACATTAAGACACGTTTCGTTGTGTAATATCACAACATTAAATTGTTACCTTTTGGCTTACTCATTGTCCGTTCATTTGCGCCCCCTGTTGTGGGTCCGTGCTACGACACCTTCCCAACAGGATTTCTCAGCCATCGTCATGGACTCCGAGGGGCGTCAACTCCAGCTTGAACGGCCAATGGAAGAGCCAGGAGCGCAGGCGTCAGCGGGAGGCGGGTTGAGTGAGCTGCAGCAGATCTTAACCGCCTTCAAGGCCCGGTTAGTATTTGTGACCGAGCAGAGTGTCCTCCTTAATCGGAGGGTGGAGGCTCTCACCGCCAGGGTGGAAGCGCGCGATCAGGGCGCTGCTGCAGCCACTCCTCTGGCTGGTCCTGGGCCCGTATTAGACGTTCCACTGGTCGTTCAACGAACCCCCCCACCGTCCCCTGAAGCATACATAAGCCCTCCGGAACCGTACGGGGGCTGTGTTGAGACGTGCGCGGACTTCCTCATGCAGTGTTCGCTCGTCTTTTCACAGCGCTCCGTCATGTACGCATCAGACGCTAGCCGGGTGGCTTATGTTATTAATTTGCTTCGAGGAAAGGCACGCGCATGGGCTACGGCGCTTTGGGAGCAGAATTCACGGCTCCTAACGTCTTATACTGGGTTCGTACGGGAATTCAAACAAGTGTTTGATCATCCCAACAGAGGCGAGACTGCTTCGAACGTGCTGCTGTCGATGAGACAGGGGCGCCGTAGCGCAGCCGAGTATGCAGTCGACTTCCGCATCGCGGCAGCGAGGTCCGGCTGGAATAACGTTGCGCTCCGCGCCGCCTTTGTAAATGGACTGTCCCCGGTCCTTAAGGAGCACCTACTGGCCAAGGATGAACCGCGGGAATTCGACGGGCTGATCGATTTGGTTATACGTTTAGACAACCGTTTAAATGAGCATTGTCGGGAGCAGGCCGGGGGGCGTGACCGGGCACGAGCCGTCCCTCCCCCTTCCGGTTCCGATAAGATGACGTCGTCCCCACGCTTCACTGCCAGAGAGCTCCGTGTGGCTACGGCTCCCCCTGCTGAGGAGGCTAGGGACACGAGCAGGGCCAAATTAAGATCAAAAATCAGACAAAGGAGGCTGGCCCGCGGGGAGTGTTTTGTCTGCGGCTCTTGCGAGCACATGCAGAAGGACTGCCCTAAAACGGTCAATCTACAACGCCCGTCCTTAGAAACTGGGCTAAGGGTGGGTCATAACACGCACGCGGGAAAACCCCGCAAATCTGCACGAATCCCAGTAACAATCCTTTGTGGGGATTTAACCCTTCATGCCCCAGCACTGATAGACACAGGGTCTGAAGGGAATCTGCTGGACAGCAGATGGGTAAAGGAAGTAGGGCTCCCTCTGGTGGCTCTGCCGGCACCATTGCAGGTGCGAGCACTAGATGGCACCCTGCTTCCATTAATCACACATCAGACACAACCAGTGACTTTGGTTGTGTCTGGGAATCACAGGGAGGAGATAGTGTTCCATGTAACACCTTCTACCTCCCGAGTGATTTTGGGCTTTCCATGGATGGTGAAGCACAATCCCCGGATTGATTGGCCGTCTGGGGTTGTGACGCAGTGGAGCGAAACCTGCCACCGGGAGTGCTTAGGATCCTCGGTTCCTCCCGGCACCACGGCTAATGAGGAGGTCAAAGTTCCCCCCAATCTATCGGCGGTGCCAAGGGAGTACCACGATCTTGCTGACGTTTTCAGCAAAGATCTGGCACTCACTCTTCCCCCGCACCGACCGTATGATTGTGCCATCGATTTGGTCCCGGGCGCTGAGTACCCGTCCAGTAGGTTGTACAACCTCTCACGTCCGGAACGCGAATCAATGGAGACCTACATCCGGGACTCCTTAGCTGCCGGGCTGATCCGGAACTCCACCTCTCCGATGGGTGCTGGTTTCTTTTTTGTGGGCAAGAAAGACGGCGGACTCCGTCCATGCATTGATTACAGAGGGCTGAACGAGATCACGGTTCGCAACCGATACCCGTTACCTCTGTTGGATTCAGTGTTCACGCCCCTGCATGGAGCCCAAATTTTCACAAAATTGGATCTTAGAAACGCGTACCACCTGGTTCGGGTCCGGAAGGGAGACGAATGGAAGACGGCATTCAACACCCCGTTAGGTCATTTTGAGTACCTGGTCATGCCGTTCGGCCTCACTAACGCCCCCGCGACGTTCCAAGCTTTGGTAAATGACGTCTTGCGGGACTTCCTGCATCGGTTCGTCTTCGTATATCTGGACGATATACTCATCTTTTCCCCGGACCCTGAGACCCATGTCCAGCATGTACGTCAGGTCCTACAGCGGTTGTTGGAGAACCGGCTGTTTGTGAAGGGCGAGAAGTGCGGTGGAACTCGCACTTCTTTGTCCTTCCTGGGGTTCATCATCTCCTCCAACTCCGTCGCCCCTGATCCGGCTAAGGTTGCGGCGGTGAGAGATTGGCCCCAACCGATAAGCCGCAGGAAACTACAGCAGTTCCTAGGCTTTGCAAATTTCTACAGGAGGTTCATTAAAGGTTACAGTCAGGTAGTTAGCCCCCTGACTGCCCTGACCTCCACCAAGGTCCCCTTCGCCTGGTCGGATCGGTGCGAAGCCGCGTTCCAGGAGTTGAAACGTCGGTTCTCGACTGCACCAGTTCTGGTGCAGCCTGATCCTGATCGCCAGTACATAGTAGAAGTGGACGCCTCTGACTCAGGGATAGGAGCCGTGCTGTCCCAGAGCGTGGAGGCTGATAAAGTCCTCCATCCTTGTGCCTTTTATTCCCGCAGGTTGACCCCAGCTGAACGGAACTATGACGTCGGCAATCGGGAACTTCTTGCGGTGAAGGAGGCTCTTGAAGAGTGGAGACACCTGCTGGAGGGGGCATCGTTGCCCTTCATGGTTTTCACGGACCATCGGAACCTGGAGTACATCCGGACCGCCAAGCGGCTGAACCCCAGGCAAGCCCGCTGGTCTCTGTTCTTCGGGCGCTTTGACTTCCAGATCACGTATCGCCCCGGGACCAAGAACCAAAAACCAGATGCATTGTCCCGGGTGCACGAAGAAGAAGTCAAAGCGGGGCTGTCGAACCCCACCGAGACCATCATCCCCGAGTCCACTGTCGTGACCACCCTCACCTGGGACGTGGAGAAGACCGTCCGGGAGGCCCTGACAAGGAGCCCGGACCCGGGGACTGGCCCCAAGAACAGACTGTACGTCCCACCAGAGGCAAGAGCTGCCGTATTGGACTTCTGTCACGGGTCCAAGCTCTCCTGTCATCCCGGAGTGCGTAGGACCGTGGCAGTAGTCCAGCAGCGCTTCTGGTGGGCGTCCCTGGAAACCGACGTCCGGGACTACGTCCAGGCCTGTACCATCTGCGCCAGGGGCAAGGCAGACCATCGGAGGACGACGGGACTCCTCCAACCCCTGCCAGTGCCTCATCGCCCCTGGTCTCACATCGGCCTGGACTTCATCACGGGCCTCCCGCCGTCCCAGGGCAACACCGTGATTCTCACGATAGTGGACCGGTTCTCCAAGGCGGCCCACTTCGTGGCCCTCCCGAAGCTCCCGACGGCCCAGGAGATGGCTGACCTCCTGGTCCACCACGTCATGCGGCTGCATGGGATACCATCGGACATCGTTTCAGATCGTGGTCCCCAGTTCTCTTCACAGGTGTGGAAGAGTTTCTGTAAGGAGCTGGGGGCCACCGTGAGTCTCTCGTCCGGGTACCACCCCCAGACCAACGGCCAGGCAGAGCGGGCTAACCAGGAGTTGGAACAGGCCCTTCGCTGCGTCACCTCCGCGCACCCGGCGGCCTGGAGTCACCATCTGGCCTGGATCGAGTATGCCCATAACAGCCAAATCTCGTCTGCTACCGGCCTCTCCCCTTTTGAGGCATGTTTGGGGTTCCAGCCCCCATTGTTCCCGCTGGTGGAGGGAGAGGTCGGTGTGCCCTCAGTCCAGGCCCACCTCAGGAGGTGCCGCCGGGTGTGGCGGACCGCCCGCTCTGCCCTATTAAAGGCCCGGACGAGGGCCAAAACCCATGCGGACCGCCGACGTTCCCCGGCCCCCACATACCAGCCCGGGCAGGAGGTGTGGCTGTCAACAAAGGACATCCCCCTCTGTGTGGACTCACCCAAATTAAAGGACAGATACATCGGCCCATTCCCCATCCTCAAGATCATCAACCCGGCCGCAGTGAAGCTCCGACTCCCGGCTTCACTGCGGGTCCACCCTGTTTTCCACGTGTCCCGTATCAAGCCACACCACACCTCGCCCCTCTGTGCACCTGGCCCTACGCCGCCTCCTGCCCGGCTCATCGACGGGGAGCCTGCTTGGACGGTCCGCAGGCTCCTGGACGTCCGTCGTAAGGGCCGGGGGTTCCAATATCTGGTGGACTGGGAGGGGTATGGACCTGAGGAACGCTCCTGGGTGAAGAGGAGCTTCATCCTGGACCCGGCCCTCCTGGCCGATTTCTACAGACGACACCCGGACAAGCCTGGTCGGGCGCCAGGAGGCGCCCGTTGAGGGGGGGGTCCTGTTGTGTGGGCCGCTGAAGAGGAGGTACTGCTGGCCCACTACCACCAGAGGGTGCCCTGCTTGGAGTGCGGGCTCCAAGCACAAGAGGGCGCCAGACCCAGAGGAGGTGACAGCTGTCACTCATTACTCCAGCTGTCACTCATCTACACCACCATATAAGCCGGACTTCACCTCGCACCCCGTCCCAGACAAGTGGTTGATCAGGAGCTGCACGAGTGTGTGTGATTTGGAGGTGGAGGTGCTCCCTCCTAACGGTGTCTGGACTGTTAATTACTGAGTGTGCGGACTCACACTCACACATTATCTTTCTGTTTTCTGCCAGCAGTACCAGGGTCGACAGCCGAAGACAGAGGCCACCTGGGGACTCGGGACTTGGCGGCTCCGGTGTTCTTCAGGCTGTTGGTGGTGGAGGCCGTGTGGGACGCGGCTTCTCTCTCGTCGGGCGTCTTCCATCTTCGAGCCTGCCCACACGTCACCTGGTGTTTATTGACTGTGAACATTAAGACACGTTTCGTTGTGTAATATCACAACATTAAATTGTTACCTTTTGGCTTACTCATTGTCCGTTCATTTGCGCCCCCTGTTGTGGGTCCGTGCTACGACACCTTCCCAACAACCTGCATCAAATCAGATCTGCTTGTTAGTCTGCATCTAAAAAGGAGTCACCACACCTTGGAGAGCTGTTGCACCAAGTGGACTGACATGAATCATGGCTCCAACACGAGAGATGTCAATTGAAACAAAGGAGAGGAATCATCACGCAATGTTGCAAAAGATGTTGGTTGTTCACAGTCAGCTGTGTCTAAACTCTGGACCAAATACAAACAACATGGGAAGGTTGTTAAAAAACATACTGGTAGACCAAGGAAGACATCAAAGCGTCAAGACAGAAAACTTAAAGAAGTTTGTCTCAAAAATCGAAAATGCACAACAAAACAAATGAGGAACGAATGGGAGGAAACTGGAGTCAACGCCTGTGACCGAACTGTTAGTAACCGCCTAAAGGAAATGGAATTTACGTACAGTAAAGCTAAACGAAAGCCATCATTAACACCTAAACAGAAAAAAACAAGGTTACAATGGGCTAAGGAAAAGCAATCGTGGACTGTGGATGACTGGATGAAAGTCATATTCAGTGATGAATCTCGAATCTGCATTGGGCAAGGTGATGATGCTGGAACTTTTATTTGGTGCCGTTCCAATGAGATTTATAAAGATGACTGCCTGAAGAGAACATGTAAATTTCCACAGTCATTGATGATATGGGGCTGCATGTCAGGTAAAGGCACTGGGGAGATGGCTGTCATTACATCATCAATAAATGCACAAGTTTACATTGATATTTTGGACACTTTTCTTATCCCATCAATTGAAAGGATGTTTGGGGATGATGAAATCATTTTTCAAGATGATAATGCATCTTGCCATAGAGCAAAAACTGTGAAAACATTCCTTGCAAAAAGACACATAGGGTCAATGTCATGGCCTGCAAATAGTCCGGATCTTAATCCAATTGAAAATCTTTGGTGGAAGTTGAAGAAAATGGTCCATGACAAGGCTCCAACCTGCAAAGCTGATCTGGCAACAGCAATCAGAGAAAGTTGGAGCCAGATTGATGAAGAGTACAGTTTGTCACTCATTAAGTCCATGCCTCAGAGACTGCAAGCTGTTATAAAAGCCAGAGGTGGTGCAACAAAATACTAGTGATGTGTTGGAGCGTTCTTTTGTTTTTCATGATTCCATAATTTTTTCCTCAGAATTGAGTGATTCCATATTTTTTTTCCCTCTGCTTGGTCTAAAAAAGTAACCGTTACTGACTGCCACAGTTTTTTTTCCTGATTTCTTATAGTGTTTCTTAAAACCAGAAAGTTGCCATTTGAAATGACTTTAGTTTTGTGTCATGTCTGTGATCTGCTTTTTTCTACAAAATTAAACAACTGAATGAACATCCTCCGAGGCCGGTGATTCCATAATTTTTGCCAGAGGTTGTAGTAAGGACAAGCAACATCTTCCTACCACCAAATTCCAAAATCACATATGAAACACCAAATATGGCCATACTTGGGGGAAAAAAACACCAATATAATTAGTTCACTAGTGAGATAAGTATTTCAAAATGTTGATTATACTGAGTAGAATAATTGGAAGGGGGTAGAGAAGTAGTTTGCTACTGTCTGGGCAGATGATGGTTTTCAGGCAGAGATGAGACTCAGTGTGGGGGCGCCTTTTTCAGATGAGTTGTGCTTTTTTAGTGGCAGAGGACGAGGAAATCTGCAGAAAGGAAGAGTCGTGCAGGGTGATGATGCATATGGTCAATCGACACTTATGAATCCCAAACAAAACTAGCAGACAATGATTGGAGCATAGAGTCAATCATAGATGATGCATTGTTGGATTGTAGAGTCTGAAGAGATCAAAAATGAGGTGACGGTGTTTTGATGAGAGTGGAGTTGCTCATGAAAATGCAGATGAGAATGGCCATGTAAGTGGACCTGTTTGACCTGTGCAGCACTTTTTTTTTTTTTTTTTCTGAAACACATTTTGGAAATGCTTCTATGGGTCATATTTGAGGCCATTAATACATGTGCCAATGGTTTTTGGTACCATTTATGAAGACTAAACACCACTTACAATCTAGTCTCAGTATACTATGGCTAACACAAAAGTGTACGGTGGACAATCCAGGGTGGTAGGTATAGCCAGTTAGGCATCTGTCACACGATCATGGATCAAGGAAGCGTATGAGGAACGAGTATGAATTTTGGATATCCATTTGTGTGTGTTTTTGTCCTGCAGAAGTCCTTTTCACATTGCTAATTGTGTTCCTTGTCAGCTGATGTCCATCGAGTATGTCAGAATGTTTTCTGCATGCTCAAAACTTTGAGCGGACATCAGGCACAGAGCGTTCCTCACTGCTGCATGTTTGTTTACCATTTGTCCTCTACTCCTTTTTTTCCTTTTACAATATTCATGCACTTATATCTTGTGGTTGTTGATACTTCAGACTGGGCTTCTGATTGGCCAAAGCTCCAGTGCAGGGTGTGAATTCTGCATGATCAGAGAGCAGATCCGATGCAGCAACATGCAGCGCAGCTGTTCATTTAGCCAAGGTCAGACTGAAGAAAAAGACAAGCGCAGCTGTGTGCTTTTTATCTGGACATCAAAGCACACTCAGCAGATTCTCTTTGAGAAAAGGCACATCACAGAAACAAGGTTGTTTGCTGTCCTCACCACTGCAGCTGCATGGAATGCAGCTGACTGTATATAATCTTTAATTGACACCTACCTGGCTGTCACTGCCATTCTGCCATACATTTTCGTGTAGGCCGTGTATACTGAGGCTGGATTGTTGGTGTCTTAAGCAGTTACAATTAGTTCAGAATTGGCTTTGGGCTCATGGACTATATGAACAAATGATCTATGACTGGAGGACCTGTTACAATTACTGTATAAGCCTCTTATCTAACAGCTGTATGCTGTCATACAGGGACATTCAGTGTAAACATTGTTATTACAAGTGTTAGAAAAATAAAACGTAAAAATTAAATGCAAATATTTTGTGTAGCACAGTTTCATCATTTAAAAAAAAGGTTTACTAACACGTCATGAACTTGAAAAGTTTCATGTTTGGAGTAACTGCACAAATAATCAGCCTGTGGTGTGTAAAGAAGGCTTTTAATTGTGTGTCCATGTCACCAGTGCTTCAGGAACGTAATGAGTGTAAACATGAGGCCACTGTCAGATGATCTTCATTGGTGCCTAATCTCTTTTCTTTGTTTCATGTCTGTGGTACAAGCAGGCAGGATATCCTGTCACACGAACAGGCTGGACTTCAGTTACACAGACATGAAACATCGAGTGACTATTGTATTTCAAGATTTACGAGACTGAAAAATAAAGATTCATTTGAAAATCTTTGTATTTAGACATATGTTGCATTTGTTTTAGTCATTATTTTGATCATCTGTGTCAGCAAATTATTATTCCAAGATTAAAAACTATCAAAGTGATTCAGAATCCATATGTGGATCCTGATTAACACCAAATGTAATGGGTGTGTTGTGTTGGTAAGTTTGGTCGTTCCAGCAGGTGTTGTGGAGATGCAGTGTAAGCTTTCTGAGTAACTTTATGAAGAAACAAATACATCTTGTATTTGAGCAGCGCTTTCCTATTGTTTTCTGAGGTTCAGACAATGATATGCTGCCAGGCTGAGAAATAAAAATAGCAACAAAGCCAAATCCCTCCACACCCTTTTTGTTTTTCTGTGCTGTCTGGATGGCCTCCTCCACTCTTTGTCTTCCTGTTTCTTGTAAATGCTGCGCAGGCAAACCTGAGGCCTATGAGGTGATGTGTGGAAGACATATGAACACCTCAACAGTCATGTCCAGGATGAGACTCTCAACACCGCGGGAGAGAGTAACACTGGGCCAAGTGGAGCTGCTGTTATTACCCACTCTGGCATGATTACAGAAATAGTCCAGTCTGGAAAACAAACGTGATCCCACAGCGGTGATACCCTGCAGCCTCAGATCCACAGCGATCAATAAAACCCCACGTGAGTGTTTCACACATTCAATGCCAGAAGGGATGGAAGCAAAATAAAGAGACTGAAGCGCACAACCCCCATCTCAGAAGTGTCCACACTGTTGTTTAGTTGTCTCTTTCTTTGCCTAACCATCTTCAGCATATGAATTAATTTATTAAGTTGCATTGTATGTTGCAGGCTGGTTTACTGGTTATCACTGTTGCCTCACAAGAAGAAGGTTGTGGGATCACTTACTACCTGGGGCCTCATGCACAAAGGCTGTGTATGCACAAAAACACAGCGTACATCTTTCTCCAAGCTAATGTTCACATCTATCAAAAGTGAAATGACCGTGGAAATGTGCAGTGCACCACATCAAAATCATGGCTGGTGTCGCATGTTTCTACAGCTGTTGTTTCACTGCCGACACATAGAGATGATGCTGGGAACCATTAATAGTCTGAAAACAAGAAATCATCATGTGCACACCAGAGACACACTTATGAACAATTAACACACCCACATGTTTGCAATTATATGGATGGATATAAAAGCATGTGCAAAGTGATGTGGAAAATGGCACTAACAATGGCTTCGTTGTTAGAGGAGCTTGCAAATGGTGCAATCCGATGTGAGCGTGTATTCAGGAAATATGAGGATTTACCTGCATATGACGATAATTGGCCCATAAGCTGATTTCATTTACCAAGGCCACTGTTAACTGGAGTTGCATGCAGAGCTGTTGATGCCATCAGGAGGAGGCACACAGGTGAGTGAGTACTGAGCTGAATTAGTTCTTCCAGAAAGTAATCACAGTCAATATGCAACAGATTGTCTTAGCTGAGTCCTGAGTGCTGGAGAGAGCTGACGCTGAGAAAAAAGGCTGCAATAAAAACACAGAGCAAGGGAAAAATCTCTGACAGGCTTAAAGAGTTTCTGACAGAGTTTCTGGTGAGGATGGAATGAAAAGCCAGGGTTCATATGCAGGTGCTGATGAGATGTGGAACAGGTGTGTCGATCAGCTTGAGGTGCGCCACCTGTGCAGAGAAGAGAAAGAGAGCAGCAGAAACAGGAACAGAGCAGACAGCCCACAACATAATCGCAGCTATTGACTGCACATCTAAGGTGCCATCACATTATTATTAATTAGCTCGTTGCCCGTGGGGATCCACGGGCTCTAGATTGGGTAGTGTTTATAATGTTAATGTCAATGTCAGCTTTATTTATATACCACATTTACCCAGCCAATGGCCTTCCAAAGTGCTTTAGAGTAAAATAGGCACAAAAATAGAAATAATAAAAGCAATTAAAACAATAAAACAACAACAGTAATGCAGTGGAATAAAACTGATAAAAGACCCAATACAAGTGGTTTTACTCAGCCAAAGGTGAAGGTGAACAAGTTAGACGTATTAAGAAGCGTTTTAAAACGAAAGGCTGCTCGCAGTCCGCACCATGAAAGGTAGCAGGTTCCACAAAGTGGGGGCCTATTTAAATACATTTGCATATTTAAATAGGGATGTGGACAGAGAGGAGTTTGGTACATCTGCATGTGCGCTCATTTCCACTTTGATTGGAGTGTACAAACGGTCAATGCTGCTTCAGTACAAGTTTAACACAGTGTTTCTTTTTTGTGCTGTAAAGTATTAAATGGCATTTGTGAATATAGTTCCATATTGCAGTGTGTGAAAAAGCTTTCCCAAAGTACTCCCTTGCTCATCTGAATCAGAATCAAATTTATTGCCAAGTAAATTCTCACATTCAAGGAATTTTATTTGGTGTTATTGGTGCATAAACAACAATTTAAAAAAAAGAAGAAAAAATACTTCTGTAAGAAGTAAAAGAGTCAAATAGGCAAGACTATATTCACTGTTAAATAAATAAATATAACGTAGTGGGATGGGGCTGTGCAAAAGCATGTGCTTGGAGTGTAGATGTACAGTACCTTTCAGTGCAGGGATGAACAATCTGTACTTTGTGGAAGTGGGGGGAGGTAGGCAGGGTAAATAGGAGTCTCTGACACTATAAGTCTAGCTGCAGATGGAAAAAAGCTGTTTTTGTGTCTTGAGGTTTTAGTCCTGATGGCTCTCAGCCATCTGGCAGAGAGGAGGGTGACAAAAAGTTTGTGTGGTGGGTAAGAGGGGTCAGCCACAGTCTTCCTTGCTCACCTCAGGGCCCTGGAGGTATACAGGTCCTGTAGGGATGGCAGTGGTTATATCAGCTATTGATGAATGATGGCTCTTAATGCAGTGCCGTTGAGGGCTCAGAGCTGTTGAATGTGTTACAAGCTGTTAACTGAGGGTTTCGCCCTTGGCCTTTACACTGAAATGCGTCCAGATTCCTTGAATCTTTTAATAATATTATGCATTGTAGAGGGACAAATATGCAAAGTTCTTCCAAACTTTCTTTTGAGAAACATTGTTTTTAAACATTTCTGTATATATTGTTTGTGCATTTGTTGACTGGAGATCCTCTGCCAGTCTTTGCTCCTCAAACAATCAGCCTTACATGGACACTGTTTTTGTACCAAATCATGATGTCACCTGTTTGAAATTGCATCATTACTTATTTTTTGTATCTCATTACTTGCCCTGAATCATCTCAGTCACAACTTGTTTGTCTATATGTGGCCCTGCGACAGACTGGCCACCTGTCCAGGGTGTACCCCACCTCATGCCCTATGACTGCTTGGAGAGGCTCCAGCCCCCCGTGACCCTTAATTAGAGTAAGCGGGTTTAGTGTTGTGAAAGTGTAGTGACACGGACCCACAACAGGGGGCGTAAATGAACGGACAATGAAAGAGTCAAATATGAACACTTTACTGTTGTGAATGAGCACAACACAGAGGAATGTGAAATTTACAGACAGTCAATCACAAGGGTGACGTGTGGGCAGGCTCGAGGATAGAAGACGTCTGTCCTGAGATGAACCGGAACCACACGATTTCCTCCGCCACTGAACCCGGAGAATACTGGAGCCGCCAAGTCCCGAGTCCCCAGGTGGCCACCGTCTTCGACGGTCGGATCTGGTATTGCTGGCAGGGAGCAGAGACAATAAGATATGGGTGTGTGCACATCCAGTAGCAACAATGGTGGAGAGTCCACCTCCACCTCTCACACACACTTGTGCAGCTCCTGTCTCAAACACTTATCTGGTAGAGGTGTGAAGCGACTCCGTCACTGGTCACACCGAACGCCGGTCTCACAGACAAGGAACACCACAGGAAAACGGCTGCAAATAAGAGTTCAGACTGATATACAGTTTACTTTTGAGGCTGAGAATACTACCTGAACGGTTCGACGATATCTCGGCAATGAGGTGGAGATGACGTCCGGGTTTTATGGAGTGAGATGATGAAGCATGAATGAGTGACAGCTGTCAGGAGATAATGAGTGACAGCTGTCACCCCCGGCTGTGTCCGTGGCGGCAGCGCCCTCTCGTGCCTGAAGCCCGCACTTCAGGCAGGGCGCCCTCTGGTGGTGGGCCAGCAGGACTTCCTCTTCTGGCGGCCCACACAACATTTAGAAGATGGACAGACGGATGGATGGATGGATATTAATAGATGAAATGAAGTTGACCACAAAAACCATGAAATATCTTTGAGTTCATAATGTGCAATGAAATAGAAGTCAAAGAAATCACTGCATTTTTTTTATTTGCGTTTTTCTACATGGTTCCAACTTTTTATGATATGGGTTTATTCTTTAATGATCAAATCTCATGAGAACTGTACAATCATATGCAGGGCTTGCTCGAGATATTTTGGTTCCTGAGGCAACATTTTAGATTGGTGCTCTCCACACACACACACACACACACACCAGTACTGTCCTATCCCCACTCACTCATTCTACTGTCAAAATATGGGCAACAAACACCAGAGAACACAATGACTTCAAGGCTAAAATTACATTTTTATTTTCATTCATTCATTTGTGCATTTAGCAAAAAAGGTGACGTGTTTGTGGCATTAAAATTGATTATACTGGAAACAAAAACACACATGACCTATAATCAGCCCAGAACACCAAGCACACAGCTAGTGGAGGTTTCTCCTCCTCACTGACTCCATATTTACAGCCTCATTCCAAAATGGAGTAAATTCATTTTATACCTCAAAAATCTACTCACAACACCCCATAATGACAACATGAAAAATATATATTTTTTTTAATTTTTGCAAAGTTATTAACAATTAAAAAAAAAAAAATAAGAAATGGCATGTACATAAGTTCACATGCTTTGCTCAGTGCTTTGTTCATGCGCCTTTGGCAGCAATTACAGTCTCAAGTCTTCTTGAATATGATACCAAAAGCTTGGTGCACCTATCTTTGGGCAGTTTTGCCTGTTCCTCTTTGCAGCACCTCTCAAGCTCCATCAGGTTGGATGTGGAGCGTCGGTGCACAGCCATTTTCAGATCTCTCTAGAGATGTTCAATCAGATTCAGGTCTGGACTCTGGCTGGGCCACTCAAGGACATTCACAGAGTTGTCCTGAAGCCACTCCTTTGATATCTTGGCTGTGTGTGAAGGGTCATTGTTCTGCTGAAAGATGAACCATTGCCCCAGTCTGAGGTCAAGAGCGCTCTGGAGCAGGTTTTCATCCAGGATGTCCCTGTACATTGCTGCATTCATCTTTCCCTCAATCCTGATGAGTCTCGCAGTTCCTGCCACTGAAAAAATCTTCACAGCATGATGCTGCTACCACCATGCTTCACTGTAGGGATGGTATACAAATAATGAATGTTTTTGAGTTCAATGATACAAATATTTCCATCACGAACTTTAAATAAGAGTCCAAAATTGTTCTCAGTCAACTTGCAAAAATAGTCAGATAGTTCAAAAACAATTCAGACAATGTAGTCTGTGATTCTGTGCACTGAATTCATCTACAGACTGCTGTCTGCACTTTCCTCACTCTAGCGAAAAATTGCGTCCAAAATTTGTCCAGCTTTTTGTCCTAACTTCATCCTCTTCATCTTAACAGCTCTTCCTGCCTCCAGATGGCTTACGGCGTAGTGGATTTGTTTTTTTGTGTTAGAAGAATTAGCACCGTCAATTAGCTTGTTCACATCATCGTTCGTCAGTGTCACCTAGTGTGGGTGTGCATGGTGGTTGCAGCGGGCAATGGTACAAAATGGATGGGCCCAAAATTTGCAAGGTAAATCTAAAGCAACACAAATGGGACGAATAATCCATGTCACGTGACATACAAAGCACCAATCAAATGACAAGGAGCCACTCAGCCATTATATAATATTTGCTAGGTGATAAGCAGTACCTGGTTTTCCCCAAACATGACGCCTGGCATTCACGCCAAAGAGTTCAATCTTTGTCTCATCAGGCCAGAGAATTTTGTTTCTCATGGTCTGAGAGTCCTTCATGTGCCTTTTGGAAAACTCCAGGTGGGCTGACATGTGCCTTTTACTAATACCCCCGTCACGCATAGCCGGAATCACGCAGAATGGCATCGGAATTATGAATTGGCGCACATCTGAAAAATGTCGGATTTCAGTTCCAAAATGTGCTGACAGCCATCTGTGGAAGTCGACACCGTTGGTCAAAACCGTCTTGGCGCCGTTGAGATGGGACATCTATCTGACAGCGGTCCATGTGTAATCTCATGACTATCTGACCACAATTTACATATTCCGATGGCAGCAAAACGGGATCTGAAATGATTTGAGTGCACACGAGGGAACCTTGAGATGGATCTGACACCACAAAGCCTGCCAGTATGACCTGCACATGCCACCTATAATAATGTCCACCACCCACCCCCGGAGCGTAAAGGAACTGTTAAAATGTATGTGGCACGCTTCATCGTGATAATAATTGTGAATGACTTAACATGTACAGTGAATGTGAACAGCGGCTATCAAACTGAAAGCACCGTGCGCTACTGTGCTCATGCTGCCGCAAATCTGAGCAGGCTGTTGTATCCACAATAGACCTTACAGGACAGATATTTGTCCATTCCTTCCCATGGGTGACTTAAATAATGTGAACTATTGTCTCCATCATAATATGGGTAGCTGTGCCTCTCTGTGGTCTGCAGTAACGCATCATTGCACGCTTCAGGCTCGGAGCCGAACGGACCTCACACTGTAATATATGACTCATCTAACTCTGTAGGACATATGACATGGAAGTGTAGTGCCAGGCCGTTACACCATTAATAAACATGAATCTCACCTCCAACAATGGTCCAGGAGTGTTTCACAGCGCAGGGTGGACGTGAAGCCGGGTCAGCAGTCTGAAGTTAAAATCCTCTCACCCAAAATAAAATATTAAATCCCATGTGATAATCCAGCTATCACAGCATCCAGAGTTGTGTTGTGCTCCTGAAGTGGGCAAACAAGAAAAAAGAAAGTTCCCTGGAAAGGCTCTGTCTGAAGCATGGGACTGCATGGCTAACTGCCAGCAAACTTTGAGTGAAGTTGTCCAGTTGTACACGCGCATGTGCGCCCCGCATGCGCGCCCCGCATGCGCACTTAATGACCCATGCAGCGTTATGCATACACACACACACACATGGCTGAGTGATAATTGCAGCCCTACGTGTGTGTGCAGAGTGCACATGTGCCACGCACACTTGCGTGATGAACACAGCGCTCCGGTCCCATGTTTGCCATCCAGACGTTGGACATCGGACAGTCTGCAGTGCCTTTTATGGCCATCTGACAGCAGTCTGTGTCATCTACCTGTTGTCTACATGAGCTTTGGATGCCATCGTGCAGGTCTGGACGAGGTAATCCGGATGCATTCCGGCAGGGCTACCCATGCCTCTTTTCCTCCCGACTGCATCGGATTATGGCAATATTTGCTATATAAGACATGGTTCCTCCACCTTCTTGCAATATGTGACTGGGGCTTAAGGAGTGGCTTCCGTCTGGCCACTCTACCATACAGGCCTGATTGGTGGATTGCTGCAGAGATGGTTGTCCTTCTAGAAGGTTGTCCTCTCCACAGAGGAATGCTGGAGCTCTGACTGTCACTCTGTGACAATTAGGTTTTTGGTCACCTCCCTAACTAAGGCCCTTCTCTACTGATCGCTCAGTTTAGACGAGTGGCCAGGTCTAGGAAGAGTTCTGGTGGCTCTGAACTTCTTCCACTTACACAGGCCACTGTACTCATTGGGACCTTCAAAGCAGCAGAAATATTTCTGTACCCCTCCCCAGATCTTTGCCTCGAGACAATCTTGTCTCAGAGGTCTACAGACAATTCCTTTGCCTTCATGCTTGATGTGTTCTCTGACATGCACTGTCAACTGTGGGACCTTATATGTAGAGACACAGGTGTGTGTCTTTCCAAATCATGGCCAATCAACTGAATTTACCCCAGGTGGACTCCAATTAATCTGTAGAAACATCTCAAGGATGATCTGTGAAAACAGGTTTCACCTGAGCTCAATTTTGGGCTGCATGGCAAAGGCTGTGAATACCAATGCTCATGTGATTTCTTTGTTTTATTATTATTATTATAATAATTATTATTATCATTGTTATTATTTATCATAAATTTGCCTTACAAAAAACTTTTTTCACATTGTCACTATGGGGTACTGTGTTTAGAATTTGAGGATAAAAATTAATTTCATCCATTTTGGAATAAGGCTGTAACAAAATGTGGAAAATGTGAAGCGCTGTGAATACTTCCTGGATGCACTGAAGTTGCTTCCAAATAATTTAGACTTGCTCCTGTACAAATGTACAAGGTCTGTCAATAAAGTAACGGTCCTTTTTATTTTTTTCAAAAACGATATGGATTTCATTCATATGTTTTTACGTCAGACATGCTTGAACCCTCGTGCGCATGTGTGAGTTTTTCCACGCCTGTCGGTGACGTCATTTGCCTGTGAGCACACCTTGGGAAGGAGTGGTCCAGCCCCCTCGTCGGATTTTCATTGTCTGGAAATGGCGGAATGATTTGGGCTTTTTTCCATCAGAATTTTTTCAGAAGCTGTTAGAGACTGGCGCCTGGAAACCATTCGAAAAATTTATCTGGCTTTCGGTGAAAATTTTACGGGCTTCACAGAGAATAAGGTCTGGTAGTACAGCTTTAAGGACCCCTTTAAGGACGCTCGGCGCGCCGCGCTCCGAGCTGCGACGACGTGGCACAAGCCACCGGACCATTTCTGGAAAGCCGCGCGGAGGCTTCGCGCGTAAAGACCGATTCGCTTTGGAAGCGAGACAAAGGAACACCTCTGTTTTGGTGTGTCAGAGGACGTTTGGACATGTCCAGCTCTCCACAATTTCACTGATACTTACTGGACTGGTAAGCATTGAAAGCCGAGCTGTGACGATGCAGCACAAGCCACCGGACCATTTCTAAACGGATGGCTCTGTGTATACGAGACCATCGTGTGCTCTTTCTCTGGTTATCACAAGAGCTGGACATCAGCCATTTTCCGGCAGATTTCACTTTTAACAAGAGATTTTGTCATGGAAAGCCGTGCGGAGGCTTCGCGCGTAAAGACCGATTCGCTTTGGAAGCGAGACAAAGGAACACCTCAGTTTCAGCGTGTCAGAGGACGTTTGGAATAATAATATAATAACATGCTTTTGGAGGGCAGTATGCATTTTCAGAGGCCCGACGTTCACGCCCAGTCGCCCAAAACGACAGATTTTCGCCCGAGTTAGACGAGGGCAGATGAAAAGGTGAGAAGTGTGTGTTGGTCCCAATATGGATATTACAGTTGATTTTCTCATGGATAGTGCGACAGTGAACAGCAGCCTAAGCAGCCAGCTTGGTGAGGACACACTGGCGATTTTGGAAGCAGCGCGGTACTAACCACACAACAACAGTTAAAGTGAGCCAACTTTTTATGTATGCGTTTGCTGGGTGTCGTGCATTTTGAAATGACATTAAATATTGTTAATGTGATTCCACGTGTTGTGTATCTCAGGAAGTGATAATAACACAAATAACATGCAGTTGTCGTTCGTGGTAGGAAGCTGGGTGTTCCGCTTCCTCCCACATTCCAAATACGTGGCACTCCTCCTTAGTGCTCCTGTCTAATTCTCCTTTTCCATCTGCTTGCAGTGTGTTCCCTCCCTGTATGCTTTGTTTTATTTGATGATTTTTATAAAATAAACACTGCTTTTATTTTTTCAGTCTCCAAGTAATTTCAGTTTATGTTCTTTGCATGTTAATGCTGAATTTATATCAAGCGATAAAGAATAGTGGGCTCGTTTTTGAAGCTGTGGTTGTTTATTTGTATTTCAGGCTATCGGATACACACACACACACACACACACACACACACACACACACAGCTGTCACAACTAGTCATCACCCCAGGTCACTGGTTATCCACAACCCTACAGTAAGACAAGAAGCAGCAGGTATCCAGCATGTCAGACAAATCAGACACAACGGCAGACGAGCACTGTGCCTGTGATAAGCGAGGCCTGACATACTGTGACCTGATGAACGGAAGACAGTTGGAGCAATTAAGTGAATGAGATGCTAATGCAGAAAGAGAACTGAGATGGAAAGGAGAATGTAACACCCAGCATTCAACATTTTTCCAAACGGGAAACAACCAGAACCCAGTGGAAACCTGACAGATCCTCTAGAACAGCTCTGAGAGTCATTGCCATTCTAAGTGAGGTAGATCATGTATTTTTGCAAATCTGTCTCTTATAGTATTAACGCCTTCAGCCTGACATGGGGAAGTGGGTCAAACCCGTGTATGGCACCCAACATGGGTCAGAGTGCTTGAATGTTTTATATGACCTGGGTCTTGACAATAGGACCTCAGGATTCATAGCCTCGAGGATCTTACTGTGACTTCATCTTTGTTGTTTGGCTCTGTTCCATTAAAGCCCACATCCTTTCTGTGTGCCATTTGTGTGCTGTTCACATGCATGTGTGCACTTCCTCTGGGGATTCCCTTTTCATTACCAACATCAAAACAGGCACATTAGGTTCATCTTCCAGCGGAAGCTGAGGGCACGATTGGCCCTCCACCCTTCTGTAAAAACCTTCACCCGGTTTGAAACCATATGAGAACGGAGACTGGTGTTATTCCCATTGTGATGCAACTGGAAGGATGGAAACATGTTCTTGATTGTCTTACACAGACATGCTTTAATATATAAAAACATAATATATATTTAATTTTTTTTTAATCCAGGTAATCCAGCATGAAAGAAATCATAGAAAACAACACTTCATATACACATGAATCCATTCCGACTACAATTCCATTGATTGAAAAAAAAAAGAAAAAAACTGCACTTGGCATGATGTAAAAAGTTTGGACACCTCTGATCATTTTCATGATTTTCCTTTATAAATCATTGGTTGTGTGGATCAGAATTTTCGGTTAAATATATCATATAGCAGATGAACATACTGATATTTGAGAAGTGAAATTAAGTTTCTAGTATTTACAGAAAGTGTGCAATAATTATTTCAACAAAATTAGGCAGGTGCATAAATTTTGGCACCCTTGTCATTTTATTGATTTCAATACATTTATCACTAATTACTGGAACACAAAATTGGTTTTGTAAACTCATTGACCCTTGACCTCCTTACACAGGTGAATCCAATCATGAGAAAGGGTATTTAAGGTGGCCATTTGCAAATGTTTCCCCTCTTTGCAGCTCTTCTAATGAGTGGCAACATGGGAGCCTCTAAACACCTCGCTTGAGGTATGCTAAAGCACTTCATTTTGGAATAAGGTGCTGTAGACTGATGAATTTAAAATTGAGTTATTTGGACATAACAAGGGGCGGTATGCATGGCTGAAAAAGCACACAGCATTCCAAGAGAAACACTTGCTACCTACAGTAACATTTGGAGGTAGTTTCATCATGCTGTGTGGCCAGTGCAGGTACTGGGAATCTTGTTAATGTTGAGGTTCACATGGATTCCAGTCAATATCAGCAGATTCTTGAGAACAATGTTCATGAATCAGTGACAAAGTTGAAGTTGCGCCAGTGGCTGTATCTTTCAACAAGACAAAGACCCTAAACACTGCTCAAAATCTACTAAAGCATTCATGCAGAAGAACAAGTACAACATTCTGGAATGGCCATCTCAGGCCTCAGAACTGAATATTATTGAAAATCTGTGGTGTGATTTTAAGCGGGTTGTTCATGCTCGGAAACCAACAAACCTGAGATAAAGAAGAGTGTAAAGAAGAATGGCCCAAAATACCTTCATCCAGAATCCAGACTTTCATTGGAAGCTATAGGTATAGTTATTTCTGCAAATGGAGGATTTACTAAATATTGATGTATTTTTTCTGTTGGGGTGTCCAATTTTATGCATCTGCCTAATTTTGTGTAAAGAATTATTGCACACTTTCTGTAAATCCTATAAACTTAATTTCACTTCTTAAATATCACTGTGTTTGTCTGCTATATGATATATTTAACTGAAATTGCTGATCCAAACAACCATTGATTTATAAAGGAAAATCATGGAAATCATCAGGGGTGCCCAAACCTTTGCATACAACTGTATATCATATGATGGCGGGACTGGAGCCTATCCCAGCAGTCACTGGGCATGAGGCGGGGTACACCCTGGACAGGTTGTCAGTCGATCGCAGGGCCACATACAGACAGACAAACTCATTCATACATATCTACGAGTCACTAATTAATGCATGTCTTTGGAAGTGGGGGGAAGCCAGTAATTAAAAATTATTAAAAATTAAAGGTACCCGAAAGGAACCCACACAAACACAGGGCCAAACAGCATTTCTGTTTGCCTAGTAGAAGAATTAAAAAAACAACAACAAAAAAAAACAACAAAATCTAGATTTCACTTATATTTTCTGAAGTATGGGTTGTAATTTTTTTTGCTAGTGTTTGATGTTAAACAAACAAAAAAAATCCTACATTTGTGGTTGTTGGTGTTAAGGGGTGGTGGCCAAGTGGGTAATGTTCTTGGTTTCAGTTCAGAAGGTTCCGGATTCAAATCCCACCCCTGCCACATTTTTCCATGTAATGTGGAGTTGCGTCAGGAAGGGCATCTGGCATAAAACTTGTGCCAATTCAACATGCAGATCCACCTTGGATTTGCTGTGGCGACCCCAGGTGCAAACAAGGGAGCAGCCGAAGGGACTTACCTTTTTTGTGGTTGTTGGTGTTAGTAATAGGAGTACTATAATAATAATTTTTAATTACTGGTTATATAGAGCTTTCCCAGTAATCAAACATTAAACAAAATCAACTCCATTAATAAAATAATAAATGGCAGCATTAAAAGTACTCATTAAAAGCCTAAATTAAAGAGCTGATAATACAGAAAAAAGGTGTGATTTACAAAATCTGGTATATTTGATGGTGAGGTCGACCTTACTGGGACAAGGAGAGCTGACTGGATTTTGAGGAATATGTGGATCATATGTGAGTTTCTTCCCAGTGATTTTTTTTTTTTAATCTGTACTTTTGGTAAAAAACACTCTGGGTTCAACACATGTTCAGTAGCAGCTACTGTATTAAACCTCCACCCGCTGTATGAAAGAGGGTGATGGTTCCACAGTCCTCCACTTCAGCCCCGTGGTGTCACCAAGACATAAACTCAACAAAAACATCATTTAAAATCAGGACTGCATTTGAGATGAATGACGACACAAAACCAGCAGCAATAAGCTCACAAAGACGAATCTGATACATGTTTCATAACACTGTGTTTCATCCATTCATGTATGTTTTATGGCTACAAATCATACTCCTTTTGTGAGTCATGATTCCCGAGTTTTCCTGCTCCGTGTCACCAGCACGTCAGATGTCCTGGATCACTCGGCCGCGGCCTCTCAGCATGTGGTGGAGGCCGTCAGCTGTTAGCTGCCTGGCTGAAGCCTGTTTCCTGCTCTGTTCAGGCTTTGTCCTTTAGATAATTAATCTGCTTCTCACTGCGTGTGGAAATGAGCCGGGGGATGTGGACGTGTGATGAGTTCATCACGCCCTGTCTTATATTCTCCACAGAGTCAGAACTAATAAAGCTGAACTGCTGGGATTCAACACACCGGAGTCATCAAGATTTAAACAGGCCCAGAGGTTCATTATCCTGTGTTACCATCTGCTGTTAGTAAGGAACAGGCTCCACTTTGGCTTGTAGGTCCTTCTGAAGCCTTAGAGATATGTGTCTTATAATTTGCTGCACAATTTCATGCTATTAAATTTACTTCCTGGGGGTACAGCTGTGGAAATTGTGGCATATTTTGAGGGTGTTCAACGTTAATGTCTGTGTGTCACTCGTCCAACAGACAAGTTCAACAAAAATGGCATCTAAAATGAGTTTGATTAATTTAACCTGCTGTCATGATCTGGACCTTTTGGTGTGGTCTGTTTAGTTCTGCTTAGTTTAGTTTGATTTGGGTTTTTTTTTGTGTGTGATTTCTCTTGTTGGGTTTTTCCTGCTTGGGCTTTGTCTTTCCTTATCTCTCTTGTCTGTCTCTCTTGGTGGTTGGTGGTGGGCAGTGCACACTGTCTGGGCCACACCCTGTTCTGGAGCTTTCCACACACCTGTTTCTAATCTGCAGCTCATCACCTGGGTGTATTTAAGCGTCACTGGATGCACTAGTTCTCCGCCAGATTGTTGCACCTTGTGCCTTCATTTCCAGCTCTGTATTGCATGTTTTCTAGTCCTGCTCCGATGTTGTGTTTTGACCACCTACCTGTTTATCCAACCACACCTATCGCCTGATGATTCTGATTTGTTTGCTGATTTTGGTCTGCTGTTCTGTGTACCAGACCCCACTGATTTATTCAGTAAACAAACTTAAAAACCAGAGCATTTGTGTCCAGATGCCTCTGTCCACCAAGCCTGTTACCTGCGTGATTGCTGGAAAATCAGTTGATTCGTATCTTCCATAAAAGACTTTAATGAAGGAAAATCAATATTTAAAATACGTTGTTTATATACGTTGAACCCAATACACATGCACGTTAAAACTCCAAACTGACTGCATGGTTCAGGAAAAGGTTAGGATTCCATCCCAGGCCCAAAACATCCTGTTTAACCTACACAACAATGGTGGCTCCCAAACCCCTTTTGTAAGTAAGAATATTTTTGAGGCAAAGCACATTTCTTTTGCTTCCAAACTCAACTGGGATTTATTTTGAACATTGTAATTCATACAAAACTACAACTTCTTATTCCACAAAAAAATATTAAACAAAATGCATAAAGTGACAAATTGCCTTTACAGTGGAATAATTTTTTTAATTTCTCACAAACTTTCCATGTTCTGGCTCAAGCTTTCCAGTACAAAAGCTGTTCAGAAAACACATCCATATACCGTACATACTGGTCCGGTGAAGACCAGAAAACAAGTTAGACACGAAATGCAGAGAGCCAAAGTGACTGAATTAACAAATAATAATGATAAATATACAAATGGAGTGACACGCTGAAGGGGGAGATGCCAGCTAGACCAGAATGACGACGAGAAATCCCAGACCAGACAACAGTGGAACCTGGAGCCAGGACCCAGCGGCCACGATGGAGCTGACAGCAAATGTGGTTGCTGGAGACACAAGGAGAAAAAAGAAATAGAATTAGAATTAGATAGTCCAGCGAAGTGAGGCCAAGAAAAAACAACTAGAAATCACAGAGGCCAGCATACCACATAGCTAGAACTGAGTTTCTGGTGATTGTAAAAAGGTAAGACCAGTGTTTAAGTACAGGTGGTGGTGACTACTGACAGGTGAGATGAATCAGCTCCGTGACGCAACACAGGAAGGGAGGGGGGAGCCAAGCCGAGCAGTTCTAAGGCAGCACAACACATACATACAATTGCATTTATTTATATAGCACCGGATCTTTGGAAGGGTAAGGGCTAACCTTATAATATTTTAACAAAATATAATTAAACTAGCATGTTGCTCCAGATTGGGTGTTTATCAATAGTCACGTAGCTGACATTTTTTAAGGGAGGAAATAAATTGTGCAAAGTTTCTATGATGAGTTTAAATGCCGTGTGATTCCAGAATGTTTTTAGAACCTTAGACCTCAACAATTTTTAGAAGAACTCAAACCTTTTTTTCCTGTTAATTATGTAATTTTTTTTTAATGTTAATTTACTGTCTTAATGTATTTATAAATTGTTTAGGTTCTTGTTATCATATACACACAATTATTATGATTATTATTATTATCATTATTATATTTCTATTTGATTTCTATTTTGTCATTTGATTTTTACATAGACCACAATGGAAATAACTGTTTTCACTTTCTTGTGTCATCCATGTATTTTTAAATGTTTTTTCATTTATGTTATGTACTTACACTGAACTTACTAAATAAAATCGTGCATGCACTCACACTTTTAATTTAAAGATGATTTACCGCCCCTGCTGGAATGGCGTGCTAGTCCAAAATGTAATGAGCAATGTTAGCTATTATCCGTAGTTTCTCCAAAAATATTAGTCCTATCGATATTCCATTTCAGTAGCGTTCATCCTTGACCCAGTATACATAAACATGCCAAACAGCAGATCCCAGCTCTCCTCGGTTTGTCCGTGATTTAAGTTATACAATCTCACACACAGAGAGATTCTTGTCTTTTCAGCATTCTACTGCAAGCAGGTGCTTCGATTTTTTAGACACAAACAGAGATGGTGGCAGAAGACAAACACAATACACATATCACTCATGGTAGCAGCAACATGACACTTAACTAAACTGACTAAACCAATTGCACAACAAAAACACCTGAATCAATAACACTGATAACACTGTTAAACTAGCATGAACCACAATAACATTTCAAACCCCAAAACTCTGAACTCTCGTGGTGCATTACAGCACAATGTCAATTATTTCCTGGTTAGCTAAAATTGCTAATTTCTTGAAAAATGTTTGTCCTATCAACTTTACATTTTCATAGCGTTCATCCTTGACCCAAAATACATAAGCATACCAAATGGCAAATATCAGCACTCCCTGGTTTCTCTGTGATCACAGCCATATTCGCGCATGCACGCATACACACATGCACACAGAAGCCACTTGGCTATTATAATACAGAAAAACATATTTTAACTGTCCCTGTTGCTTAGTGTATCATAAAAAAACAAATTAGCCGATGCATACAACCCCAATTCCAATGTAGTTGTGACATTGTGTGAAACGTAAATAAAAACAGGATACAGTGATTTGCAAACCCTCTTCAACCTATATTCATTTGAATACACCACAAAGACAAGATATTTGATGTTCAAACTGATAAACTTTATTGTTTTTGTGCAAATATTTGCTCATTTTGAAATGGATGCCTGCAACACATTTCAAAAAAGCTGGGACAGTGTTAACAAAAGACTGGGAAAGTTGATGAATGCTCAAAGAACACCCGTTTGGAACATTCCACAGGTGAACACGTTAATTGGAAACAGGTGAGTGTCATGATGGGGTATAAAAAGAGCATCCCCAAAAGGCTCAGCCATTCACAAGCAAAGATGGGGCAAGGATCACCACTTTGTGAACAACTGCATGAAAAAAATAGTCTAACAGTTTAAGAACAATGTTTCTCAATGTTTGATTGCAAGGAATTTAGGGATTCCATCATCTACAGTCCATAATATAATCAGAAGATTCAGAGAATCTGGAGAACTTTCTACACGTAAGCGCCAAGGCTGAAAACCAACATTCATGTCCGTGACCTTCGATCCCTCAGGCGGCACTGCATTAAAAACTGATCTTACCGCGTGGGCTCAGGAACACTTCAGAAAACTATTGTCAGTTAACAAAGTTTGTCACTACATCTACAAGTGCAAATTAAAACTCTGCCATGCAAAGCGAAAGCCATACATCAACAACATCCAGAAACGCCGCCGCCTTCTCTGGGCCCGAGCTCATTTGAAATGGACAGACGCAAAGTGGAAAAGTGTGCTGTGGTCTGATGAGTCCACATTTCAAATTGTTTTTGGAAATCATGGACGTCATGTCCTCTGGACAAAAGAGGAAAAAGACCATCCAGATTGCTACCAGTGCAAAGTTCAAAAGCCAGCATCTGTGATGGTATGGGGGTGTTAGTGCCCATGGCATGGACAACTTGCACATTTGTGATGGCACCATCAATACTGAAAGGTACATTCAGGTTTTGGAGCAACACATGCTGCCATCCAAGAAACGTCTTTTTCAGGGATGTCCCTGCTTATTTCAGCAAGACAATGCCAAGTCACATTCTGCACATGTTACAACAGTGTGGCTTCATAGTAAAAGAGTGCGGGTACTAGACTGGCCTGCCTGCAGTCCAGACCTGTTGCCCATTGAAAATGTGTGGTGCATTGTTAATTGCAAAATACAACAACGGAGACCCCGGACTGTTAAACACGTGAAGTCAGACATGAAGCAAGAATGGGAAAGAATTCCACCTACAAAGCTTCAACAATTAGTGTTCTCAGTTCCCAAACACGTATTGAGTGTTGTTAGAAGGAAAGGTGATGTAACACAGTGGTAAACGTACCACTGTCCCAGCTTTTTTGAAACATGGTGCAGGCATCCATTTCAAAATGATCAAATATTTGCACAAAAACAATAAAGTTTATCAGTTTGGACATTAAATATCTTGTCTTTGTGGTGTATTCAATTGAATATAGGTTGAAGAGGATTTGCAAATCATTGTATTCTGTATTTATTTACATTAAACTTTAGATAGATAAACTTTATTGATCTCACAGAGGAGAAATTCACGTTACGTCAGCTCTTAAGACAACACACAAGGTGGGTGCAAGTAGAGGAAATGTTCATCGAACAGCGTGTGCAAGGATAAGCAATAATAATAATACTTGTAACAGTACAAGACATAAGAAATGAGGCAGAAATAGAATATGTATGTATATATATATATACACACACATGCACTCACATACGTGCATATATATATATATATATATACGAGGTCTGTTAGAAAAGTATCCGACCTTTTTATTTTTTTCAAAAACCTGATGGATTTGAATCACGTGTGCTTGCATGAGCCAACCTTGAACCTTCGTGCGCATGCGTGATTTTTTTCACGCCTGTCGGTTGCGTCATTTGCTTGTAAGCAGCCTTTGTGTGAGGATGGGTGGAGTCTCTCTGCGGTTTTTCTTTGCAAGGAAATGGCGGAATGACTGGAGCAGCGCGACTGCATCAAATTTTGCTAGAAACTGGGCGACAGCCAGGTGGAAACCATTCAGATTATTCAGACGGCTTTTGGTGATGATCCTCTGGGCATCACACAGATTAAGGAGCGCTCCAGTCGGCCATCAACATGCTGAAACGACCGGATAATTTCCAAAGTGAACGCTATGGTGATGTGGGACCGTCGTGTGATTATCCGAGAAATTGCGGAAGAGGTGGACATCAGCACTTTTTCGGCACATTCCACTGTGAAAGAAGATTTCGCCATGAAAAGGAGCGGCGGCGAAATTCATCGGCACGAAGCTGATGGCACAGCAACAGCGCCTCCGTGATGAAGCCTCACAGGACATGTTGTAACATGTCCAGCTCGTCCACAATTTCTCGGATAGTCACATGACTGAAAAGCCACCGAAAGCCGTCTGAATCTTCCGAATGGTGGATGAGGTGAGCATGCCACAACATGTCCTGTGAGGCTTCATCACGGAGGCCCTTTTGCTGCGCCATCAGCTTCGTGCCGATGAATTTCGCCGCCACTCTTTTCATGGCAAAATCTTCTTTCACAGTGGAATGTGCCGAAAAAGTGCTGATGTCCACCTCTTCTGCAATTTCTCGGACAGTCACACGACGGTCCCACATCACCACAGTGTTCACTTTGGAAATGATCCGGTCGTTTCAGCGTGTTGATGCCGACTGGAGCACGCTCTCCACGTGCAGAGGTCTTTAAACCGGTTGTACCGCTCCTTAATCTGTGTGATGCCCAGAGGATCATCACCGAAAGCCGTCTGAATAATCCGAATGGTGTCCACCTGGCTGTCGCCCAGTTTCTAGCAAAATTTGATGCAGTCGCGCTGCTCCAGTCGTTCCGCCATTTCCTTGCAAAGAAAAAATGCCGAGAGACTCCACCCACCCTCACACAAAGGCTGCTTACAAGAAAATGACGCAACCGACAGGCGTGAAAAAAATCACGCATGCGCACAAAGGTTCAAGGTTGGCTCATGATGATGATGAAAACTTTTTATTTGATTAGCATTCAACCCCCCAAATGAAATATAATTTCAATTTCAATATTATTAACCCTGATTGCAACCGGGTTTTTAATTTGTCGAGTTGCAAAAACAATAAACTTTGTTTTGTTCAAATTCAGAGATAACTTGTTAATGTCAAACCAGTTTTTTAATATATTTAATTCCTTTTCCGGTGTAGTCAGAAGCTGTTCTAGGTTTTTACCAGAACAGTAAAGAGTGGTGTCATCAGCAAGTAAAACACACTTTAATAGTTTGGAAACATTACACCTATCATTGATATATAATATGAATAATTTAGGACCCAACACCGACCCTTGAGGGACCCCACAAGTAACCTTCAACTGATTTGATTTTACATTATTTAGTTGCACATATTGATATCTGTCATCTAAATAACTTTTCATCATGTGTATGATAACCCTCTTATACCATATCTCTCCAGTTTATTCATCAATATATTATAATCAATAGTATCAAATGCCTTTTTTAAATCTATAAAATCATGCAAGCACACATGATTCAAATCCATCAGGTTTTTGAAAAAATAAAAAAGGTCGGAAACTTTTCTAACAGATCTCGTGTGTGTATATGTATATATATATATATATATATATATATATATATATATATATATATATATATATATATATATCCATACACGCATACCCATATGCACACACATACCTATACACATACACATATACATATGCACATATATAAACATGATTGGGATTGAAAGGGAGATAGGAGCATCTTTATTTAGTTTAGATGTGGTAAGGTGACATTAGTGCTGGATTTGTAAACGAGTTGTTATTGCACATGATATGTGGACATATTAATAATATTGCAAGTAATTTGTGGACATATTATTGTATGTCGTTATTTCACAGTGTTATTGTCCAGCCTGACAACAGCAGGGAGGAATGACCTGCGGTATCATTCCTTCTTGCACTGAGGGTGCCTCAGTCTGTCATTGAACAAGCTGGTCAGCTCCACTACAGTCCGGTGCAGAGGGTGAGAGAGTTGTTCATGATGGATTTGAACTTGGTTAACACCCTTCTCTCAGCCACCTCCTCCAGAGACTCCAGAGGACAGCTCAGGACAGAGCTGGACATCCTGACCAGCTTGTTCAGTCTTTCTCTCCCGCTCTGTGCTGCCCGGTGCCCAACAGATGACAGCATAGAGGAGAGCTGAGGCTACAACAGAGTTGTAGAAGGTCTTAAGCAGAGCCCTGCTCACTCCAAAGGATCTCAGTCTCCTCAGGAGGTGGAGGCAACTCTGACCTTTTTTGTACAGGGCGTCGGTGTTGTGAGTCCAGTCCAGTTTGCTGTTGATGTGAACACCTAGGTATTTGAGACTGTCCACAGTCTCTATGTCTTCCCCTTGGATGTTCACCGATGGGTGAGGTGGTGGTTTCCTCCTGAAGTCGATCACCACCTCCTTCGTCTTACTGGTGTTGAGACACAAGTGGTTGGGCTCACACCAGTCCACAAAGTCTGTGATGACCGACCGGTACTCCAGCTCGTTCCCCTCAGACATGCGACCCACAATGACGGAGTCATCAGAGAACCTCTGGAGGTGGCAGCTGTCCGTGTTGTAGGTGAAGTCTGTGTAGAGGTGTAGAGGGTGAAGAGGAAAGGCGAGAGGATGGTGCTCTGGGGGGCCCGGTGCTGCACCTTACCACCTCAGACTGACAGCCGCACAGCAGCATGTACTGCGGGTGGTCAGTGATGTAGTCGATGGTCCAGGCATCAAGGTGTCCATCCACACCTGCGTCCTCCAGTTTCCCCCTCAGCAGTGCCGGTCTGATAGTGTTAAAAGCGCTGGAGAAATCAAAGAACATGACTCTCACAGCACTCCCGCCAGTCTCCAGGTGGGTGAGCACTCGTTGCAGTAGGTAGATGACAGCGTCATTTAGAATCAGAATCAGAATACTTTATTAGTCCCTTAAAGGGCAATTCATTGCAGACCCCCTGGCCAACCATAAAAACACAGACATAACATTTACATAGGTACATTTACATCTACCCCAATGATAGGCCTGTTGGTGAACTGCAGTGGGTCCCGGGTGTCGTTCACCACGGTGCGGAGGTGAGACAGGACGAGCCATTCCATGGTCTTCATGAGAAAGTATATGGTCTTCATGAGACACAAATAAAACAGTTTCCACCTAGCTAGCAGCATGTGACGTCACCACACTAGCGTCCATGAGATCATGCCATAAAATTAGGTACAGAATATGACTTTTTTCTTAAAATATATCAAGGTTAGCCATCTTTGAACTTGTCCAAGGTCTGTGTCCCAAGAATGTTCTCTGTAAATTTGAAGACTGTGGCAGTAATAGAACTGCACACACAGACGGACGAACAGACGGACGGACGCCAGGTCCGCCAGCCTTGCTATATATATATATATATATATATATATATATATATATATATATATATATATATATACACATACAGCAGTGTTCAGAATAATAGTAGTGCTATGTGACTAAAAAGATTAATCCAGGTTTTGAGTATATTTCTTATTGTTATATGGGAAACAAGGTACCAGTAGATTCAGTAGATTCTCACAAATCCAACAAGACCAAGCATTCATGATATGCACACTCTTAAGGCTATGAAACTGGGCTATTAGTAAAAAAAAGTAGAAAAGGGCCCCTGGTGAAGATGCCCCCTTGGGTGTCTCCTCGGTGTGGTCTTTCAGGCATCTCCACCTGGGGAGAGTGTTGTGTGGGCCGCCAGAAGAGGAGGTACTGCTGGCCCACCACCAGAGGGCGCCCTGCCTGAAGTGCAGGCTTCAGGCACGAGAGGGCGCTGCCGCCACGGACACAGGCGGGAGTGACAGCTGTCACTCATTATCTCTTGACAGCTGTCACCCATCTACTCTACAGCATCTCACTCCATAAAGACCAGACGTCATCTCCACCTCGTTGCCGAGATATCGTACTTCTATGGAGGTAACTGTCTCTGCCTGTATTAATTGATTCGAAGAGCTATTGTTTTGCAGCTGTCAACCAGAGGACCGGCGTGGGTCGCGACTGTTTCGTCCTACGTCCGTCAGATAAGTGGTTAAACAGACGCTGCACGAGTGTGTGTTAGAGGTGGAGGTGGCATTCCCACCGTTGTTGTTACTGGGTGTACACACACCCACACTTGACTGTCTTTGTTCTTCGCCAGCAGTACCAGATCCGACAGTCGGGGACGGTGATCACCTGGGAATTCGGGACTTGGCGGCTCCAGTATTCACCAGGTTCGGTGGCGGCGGAAATCGTGTGGTTCCGGCTCTTCTCAGGACAGACGTCTTCTATCCTCGAGCCTGCCCACACGTCACCTTTGTGGATTGACTGTTATCAGATTCTGAGATTGTCTGTGTATTCATTGTGCACCTTCACAACATTAAATTGTTACTTTTTGGCTCATCTATTGACCGTTCATTTGCGCCCCCTGTTGTGGATCCGTGTCACTACACTTTCACAACAGAGAGGTCCCGAGGAAGACACTGTCAAGGTTGACTGGCAGAGCAGGCTAGACACAAATGCAAGACAGGTCGCCAGCTCAGTAAAGTTAAAGCATTTACTGGGTTCAACAAGTCCAAAAAGAGCATTAGTAACCAAAACATCAGACTTAGGCGTGGTCGAGGTACACAGACAGGTAGTCAACAAACATGATGAGGCTATCAGAGCAAGGCAAAAAACATGAGGAACTGAACTGGAAAGAGGCAAAGGGCTGGACCGTACTGTTTTCAGATGGCTGACATGGAATGTGGGAGGAACTTTCATGGACCTCAGAAGGCGGACATGGACAGAGACAGTATTAATGATTTTGGATACAGGGAATGGGCCAATGAACCTGGGAGCCATCTTCTGAGGCACTCCTTGTAGTGGCAGGTTGCGTGTGTAAAGCCAAACCTGTTAACCTGGGGTGTAGGAAGGCACTATCGACTGTCTGTGATCCTCAGCTTTCTTGTAAGCTTCTGAAGTCCGCAACAGGGTTCTTCGGGCCCACTGCCAGGTTCATCAGCACCGCAATATGAGTCCCAGGGCCAAAGGTACTGGTGAGTGTAAATCTGTCGAGGCAAACAATGACGGTTGATGACCAAACACTGCATTAAAAGGGGACAAACCAGAAGCAGATGTTAGTAAACTGTTGTGAGCCAGTTCTATCCATGGAAGCTGGGCAGACCAGCAGGCGGGATACTTGGAGGCCAGGATCCGTAGTCTCTTCTAATTCCTGGTTAAGGTGTTCGGTCTGTCCATTGGCTTGGGATGATAACCTGACGTAAGGCTGGACATGACCCTGAGAAGACAGCAGAATTCCCTCCAGAACTGCAAAATAAACTGAGGATCCGGATCTGAGACTATATCCTGAGGTAACCCGTGTAAGTTGAAGACGTGTTAAAAGAGCTTCAGCAGTTTCCCTGGCTGAGGGGAGTCTAGGCAGTGGTACAAAATGAACCATCTTCGACAGTCGATAAACTACAGTCATAATTACCGAGTTGCCCATGCAGGGTGGTAACCCAGTCACAAAATCTACAGAGATATGCGTCCATGGCCGAACTGGAACAGGCAGAGGTAATAGAGTGCCCACAGGTGGGCGTGTGGAGGATTTATGCATTACATGAATTGAACAGGCATTAACATACTCCTTGACATCCGACAACATTCGTGGCCACCAAAATCTGTTTTAACACAAACATGGTTCTCTGGACGCCCGGGTGATGCCAAAACTCGACTATCATGCCCCCAACGAATTACCTCCCCCTAAGAGAGACTGGCACAAATAACCTGACATTAGGACAATCCAGGGGAGTTGGTTTATTACCTTACACTGACCTTACTTTGGCTTCTATGTCCCAGGTAAGAGCAGGCATGAAGCAGGTTTTGGGCAGAATAGTTTCTTGACTAGGAGCAGAATCAGAGGTGTTTCCGAGGCGGGATAGTGCATCAGGCTTTCCATTTTTGACCCTGGACGATACGATAATACAAAATTTAACCTACTAATAAATATGGCCCACCAGGCCTGTCGAGCGTTAAGCCGTTTTGCCGTGCGGAGATAAACCAGGTTTTTATGGTTGGTCCAAACAAAGAAAGGCAACTGTGCCCCCTCCAACTAGTGTCACCACTCCTCCAAAGCCACTTTAACCTCTAGCAGTTTGCGGTCTCCGATGCTGTAATTCCATTCTGCAGCAGTGAGTTTCTTGGACAGAAATGCACAAGGATGTAATTTATTAGTGCCGGGCCTCATTTGAGATAGAATAGGACCAATACCAATGTCAGATGCATCGACTTCAACCACGAACTGCTGGGTTGGGTCAGGAAGGAGCAGCACGGGGGGCGTTGTGAAATCATGTTTTGCACTCAGGCGTCCACACAAAAGACCATAGCGAGGAAGTTAGAATATGCAGAGGAGCAGCAATGGTACACTGAAAAAAGTATAACCCTGCTTAAACTAAAAAAAAAAAAAATGATGTCCAGATATCACATCTAATATATTTGACTTCACATAATCTAAACTATTTCATTTCACAGAATCTAAATTATTTAACTTCCTGTGACCTGATTATTTTATGTTGATGTAAACAATAATATTTCAATTGACTCAATCTAAATTCTTTGCCTTGATCCAAATCATTAACATTTAAGTTATTGAATCAAATTAATAAATTGAAATTGAGCTAACCTAAATTCTTTGCTTTGGTCTAAATCATTAACATCTTAGTTACTGAACCAAACTAATAAATTGAAATTGAGCTAACCTAATGTATTCACTTTTAACTGAAACTTTGCATTGACACCAGTCAATTTACATATATCTAAACTATATTTTTTTATTTAACTGAACTTAAAAAGTTTTGTTTTGGTTCCCACCTTAAAATTATTTTAAAAGGACATCTTTCAAATAGATAACAATAAATGTATTTTTTGACTTTGAACCAGAAAAGACATATGGTAATGGCCCTATAGACAAGCTCTATCCCTGTAGTTCTCAACAGGTCTGGGATTGGAAGCAAAGACTTAAAACCCAATTAAATGTTTCCACATTAAATCTGTCAAAATACTCCATTTTCCTCTCTACTTTCTATTTAGGCATGATAACACAGCTACTGTAGTATGAAAATGTTTGGTCACCCCTGGCAATTTACATGCTTTTCCTTTATAAAATCATTGGTTGTTTTGGATCAGCAATTTCAGTTAAAATATATCATATGGCAGACAAGCAAGGTGACATTTGAGAAGTGAAATGAAGTTTCTAGGATTTACAGAAAGTTTGCAATAATTATTTGCATAAATTTGGACACCCTTTTTATTTTACCGATTTGTATACCTGTAATACTAATTATTAGAACCCATACCTGTAAGTGGTGTAATAAGTCCAGTTACCCTTGACCTCCATACACAAGTGAATCCAATTATAAAAAAAAGTGAATTTAAAGGGACTATACCTGATTTATTTTCTCCAAAATGTATTGTCTCCAAAATTGCGAACTCAGCAAAATATAACTTTTGTTCAAACTGATTCCCAGCATCACTGGGACAGGTTTATAAGCACATTTCTGAAGTAGCACAAAACAAAATCACTAATCCAGATATAAAACTTCATATCATATAGAAAACAAACACAGTTTGTTTGCTATATCATTATATATGAAGGGTTCAGATGCAAATCCCAGTAACTGCCATTTTTTTAATGGGCAAAAATGCTCTTTAAAATTGTGATTTAAAGAAAAACTCATGGAATTCTATAAATGAAATTAAGATGCATATTGTAATTTTTTTTTACATATTTTATAATCTGTATGGTTACTGAAGCAGCCAAGTGGATGTTGGCCTCAACTAACAAAAATGTGGTTTTGGAGATACTGGGAATCAGCATATATATACATATATATATATATATATATATATATATATATATATGTATATATATATGTATATATATACACACGAGGTCTGTCAATAAAGTAACGGTCCTTTTTATTTTTTCAAAAACTATATGGATTTGAATCACGTGCGATTACATCAGCCAACCTTGAACCCTCGTGCGCATGCGTGAGTTTTTCCACGCCTATCGGTTGCGTCATTCGCCTGTGGGCAGGCTTTGAGTGAGCACTGGTCCACCCCTCTCGTCTTTTTTTTCATTGTTCAGGAATGGCTCAGAGACTGCTGCTTTGCTCGATCAAAATTTTTTCAAAAACTGTGAGGCACATCTGAGTGGACACCATTCAAGAAATTCAGCTGGTTTTCGGTGAAAATTTTAACGGCTGATGAGAGATTATGGAGTGTTACTGTCGCTTTAAGGACTCCTCACGGAGCCACAGGGCGCGCCGCGCCCCGAGCTGCCGTCGTCTGCCTGTTTCGAGCTGACAACTTCCAAATTTAAGCCTCTGTTGACCCAGGACGTCGTGAGAGAACAGAGAAGTTTCAGAAGAGGTCAGGATCAGCAGTTTATCCGGACATTCCACTGTTAAAGTGGGGAGTCCTTAAAATGACAGTAACACTCCATAATCTCTCATCAGCCGTTAAAATTTTCACAGAAAACCGTCTGAATTTCTCGAATTGTGTCCACTTCGATGTGCCTCACAGTTTCTGAAAAAATTTTGATAAAGCAAAGCGCCAGTCTCTGAGCCATTCCTCAACAATGAAAAAAAGACGAGAGGGCTGGACCACTCCTCACTCAAAGCCTGCTCACAGGCGAATGACACAACCGACAGGCGTGGAAAAACTCACGCATGCGCACGAGGGTTCAAGGTTGGCTGACGTAATCGCATGTGATTCAAATCCATGTAGTTTTTGAAAAAAATTTAAAAAATAAAAAGGACCGTTACTTTATTGACAGACCTTGTGTATATATATATATATATATATATATATATATATAAGGTCTGTTAGAAAAGTATCTGACCTTATTATTTTTTCAAAAACCATATGGATTTGAATCACGTGTGATTGCGTCAGCCAAGCTTGAACCTTCGTGCGCATGCGTGAGTTTTTTCATGCCTGTCGGTTGCTTCATTCGCCTGTGAGCAGGCTTTGAGTGAGGTGTGGTCTACCCCTCTCGTCTATTTTTTATTGTGAATAAATGTCTGAATGATTTGGATCTTTGCTGCATCAATTTGTTTCCATAAACTGTGAGAGACCTCCAGGTGGACACCGTTCGAAAAATTAATATGGCTTTCAGGGACGATTTTATGGGGATTAAACAGATTAAGGAGTGTTACTGCCCCTTTAAGGACGGCCCACAACTACTGAGAGCGCAGTGCGCTCCCAGCGCTGATGGACAGGCTGACACCCCACACAAACAACCAGATCATTTCCAACGTGAAAGCTTTGTTGATCCGGGACCTCGTCTGACTTTCACAAAAAGGCAGAAGATGTGGACATCAGCACTTTTTCCGGCACATTCCACCGTTACAGAAGTTTTTTTTTTCACTTTTTCGGCACATTAAGACAGAGGTGCAGAGGAGTTCGGCGCGTCATGGTGCAGCCGCTCGGCGCAAAGAAACGCCGTGATGAAGCCTCACAGGACATGTTGGGGCTTGTCCAGCTCAAGCTCAATTTCTCGGATATTCACACGACAGAAAAGCAACCATCCGTCTGAAAGCCACCTGAAAGCCGTCCTGAGAGACCAACACCGAAGTGGTTTTGTGCCGCGTCAAGAGCGGCACGGTGGCGCGTCCCTTGGCTTCTTTTTCCATGAAAAAAAAACCTCCTGTAACGGTGGAATGTGCCGGAAAAAGTGCTGATGTCCACATCTTTTCACAATTCCTGTGCTAGTCAGAGGACATACCGGATCAAGACAGCGTCCAGTTTAGAAATGAACGGCACATTTCACTGTTACAGGAGTTTTTGTCATGGAAAGAGGAACAAAGGCGGAGGAATTCTGCGTGTCGTGGCGGAGCTGCATGGCGAAAAGAAACGCCATGATGAAGCCTCACAGGACATGTTCTGGCATGTTCAGCTCATGCACAATCACAATCGGATATTCACACGACTGGAAAGCAACCAGAATCCGTCTGAAATCCACCTTTAAGCCGTCCTGTGAGACCAACACCGAGGTGGTTTTGTCCCGCACAATGAACGGCTCCGTGGCGCGTCCCTCGGCTTCTTTTTCCATGAAAAAAAAAACTCCTGTAATGGTGGAATGTGCTGGAAAAAGTGCTGATGTCCACATCTTCTGCCTTTTTGTGAAAGTCAGACGAGGTCCCGGATCAACAAAGTTTTAACGTTGGAAATTATCTGGTTGTTTGTGCGGGGTGTCAGCCTGTCCATCGGCGCTGGGAGCGCGCTGCGCTCTCAGTAGTTGTGGGCCGTCCTTAAAGGGGCAGTAACACTCCTTAATCTGTTTAATCCCCATAAAATCGTACCTGAAAACCATATTAATTTTTCGAACGGTGTCCACCTGGAGGTCTCTTACAGTTTCTGGAAAAAAATTGATGCAGCAAAGATCCAAATCGTTCAGACATTTATTCGCAATAAAAAATAGATGAGAGGGTAGACCACACCACACTCAAAGCCTGCTTACAGGCGAATGAAGCAACCGACAGGCATGAAAAAACTCACGCATGTGCACGAGGGTTCAAGCTTGTCTGACGCAATCACACGTGATTCAAATCCAAATGGTTTTTGAAAAAAATAATGTCAGATACTTTT
The DNA here is from genome assembly GCF_902500255.1 of Thalassophryne amazonica. Lineage (NCBI taxonomy): Eukaryota > Metazoa > Chordata > Actinopteri > Batrachoidiformes > Batrachoididae > Thalassophryne > Thalassophryne amazonica. Next base: position 131,757,540 of record NC_047105.1, read on the forward strand.
CTAACAGACCTCGTATATGTATGCTGATTCAAACAACCAGTGGTTTTTAAAGTAACATAATGAAAATGATTGGGGTACCCAAACTTTTTCTTACCATTTGTATATACTGGAAAACATTATGCCCTGCTTTAGTCCTGGTTTAGTCTCAGTGAAAATTCTCGCCAGACCCACCAGTGAGAACCATTGCTCTATCCAATCTGTACTTTTATTAAATGAAATAGCAGTGTTGACCCTCAAACATTCAAATTTAAAACACTTGCTCAAAGCCTAATTACGTGACTCTGAACGGCACCCTTTGCAAGGTGCAAATAAGTGCAGCTGAGGTTCTCCCGCTCATATAGTGCTGGCTTGCAGCTTGAGGCTACTATAGTGTACACACCCAAGCACACATACTACTACTGTGCAGTGTGGAGTTCACTATTCAGTTTGCGAATCTTGGCACTCATAATGTTGGAACCAAGCTCCATCATGATCTTCTGAAGAGCCTCAAAGGTGAACCGTAACCACGATGGATATTCCATGTTAAGAGCATAACAGAGTCCAAAAAGCATTACCACTGCATCTGCCACAGAAGGCAATTCATTGAGGACTACCACACCATCAATAATGATTCTGATCTCTTTGGCTGTTGTCGAAAGCTTGAGTTCTCTCTGAAGATGATGACCGCCATGGTGGTACTCTCCAGCGCTTGCTCCACTTGATCTTTCTTCAACATCAGAGATGAAATTGAGGACAGAATGTATAAGCAAACAACTAATGTTCAATCCCCACAGCCAATAGATGAAGCTGTCAAGCTTCTTCCAGGATTATCTGAGTAACATTTTTTCATGCAGAGACAACAGATTTAGACTTACTGTGTACTCTTTTATCAAATCCTCAACACTTTCTCCCAGATATATGATGAGAGATTTGAGGACACACTCCCTTCTGAGATCAGCATCAGCTTCCTGCAGGCACAGTGAAAAATAATTCCTTCATGAACAGTGATGCCGGTAACGCGTTACTTAGTAACACGTAGGGATGGGTATCGAAAACTGGTTCCTTTCGGGTATCGTTAAGAAATGATTTGATCCACCGACATCAATAAGCTTTGTGCTTAACGATTCTGTTATCGGTCCTTCAGAGTGGCCGTTGTTTTGGCGGGTGTTTGTCAGGAAAATGATCATTTCTCTACATTGATTACAGACCCTGCAGCGGGTCCTTAACTTTTCTGCAGCGCGGCTTTGCTTTGAACCTTGAACCAATTGAAGCGTGGTTCGCAGATTGAAGCAATGCTTCGGTCGATTGCTTCGTTTATTTCTTTCTTTCGCTTACTTCCCCCCGCTAAAACCCTGAAGAGCATACGTCTGTGAGTATTATTTTCCTTTTCTATGTTAAACCGACCTGTTATGGTCTTCTAAAACAGTTGATGTATTTTATAACTTAAAAACGGGAGCGATGCTAACGCGTTAGCATGTCTATGGCATTTTCAATGTTAAAAGTTAGCATTTAGCAATTGCAGCTGTCATCACGTTCGGGTGCCTTTGTTTTCAAATTGTAATATTCCTTAAATTTATTTTTGCTTATATATTAATAATCTAATAATTATTATATACAATTTTAGAGAAAGAGACAAAAAGAACCTGAATAGAAACACAACAGAAAATATATAATAGCAACTAACATAAATAAATAAATACATACAGAAATAAATGTTTCCTGTGAACACCTAGTGACTCTCACACCTCCATTTCATCCCTGTCTTATTTAAGTTTAATGACAGTTTGTTTCGTTCAAACCATATTTTCAGTTTGTTAATTTTTTCAGTGATTTCCTCCAGAACTATCTGCCAAAGTAGAAAACTGCTGCATCCTAGTAAGAGCAGAATACTACTGGAATGAATCTGAATAAAGAAAGTTGTATTTTTTTTTCCCCTCATCTAAATGGATTCAGCACTCACTCCAGTTTATTGTCTGGAATAGTCCCAGATTGCATTTCAGAGCTTCTAGAATTCAAACATTTTTGTGCACGTGGTGTTGGGAGGTAATTTTGGGTTTCAGCTTTTTTTGTTTTTCATCACTTTCATCCCTGAATATGAGTTGTGATTCACTTTTGTACGGATTAAAGTTACTAACTGGGACTCCTGTCTTGTTGCGAGAAAGAAACGAGAATCATCCTCCGTTCTGTTCACACAGCTCCAAACGCTGCGCGGCTCTCTGACAAGTCAAGATAGAACGATAGAATTCAGTCTGAATTAATAACTTCAAAGCGAAACACAGTTTTGTTTATTTTTATTTATGTCCAGAGATCAAGGATACAGTGACTAATTTCATATTTATTTACTTTAAGACTCAAGGAAATACATAGAAAACCTGTAAAGCCTACTTTTAGTTCAAAATTCATGAGGTATCGATAAGGAATCGGATGGATAAGCAGAATCGATAATGGCATCGATATCGATAAAACCTTATCAATACCCATCCCTAGTAACGCGTTACTCTAATCTAACCACTTTTTTTGTAACGAGTAATCTAATGCGTTAATCTTTCCAAATGAGTAATCAGATTAAAGTTACTTCTCCATGTCACTGTGCGTTACTATTATTTTTGCATTGTGGGTCGACAGCAGCATTAAACTTGGTCCGTGGGCAGGGGGTCGGGGCTCGACTGAACTGCCCACTTTAAGTGAGCTGTGAGCTTTTCATCAGCTACGACTTGTCCTCACCTCTTAAAGCGCGGTGAAAACAGCACACCTGCACTGAGCTTTACAAAGTCACGTTTATGCTTTATTTTTCTCCTTTATTTAGAATTCTGAGCTGAGCCGCTCCGTATCGTCTCGTTAAAAACAGCTGATCCTCCGCGCCGTGTCAACAACTAATACTATTTTCCACTGAAATGCACCTAAACTCTCTTTCTGAGGACCACATGATGTGAAAACACAATAAAACTTTCTTACCTGTAAATCTGGTCATGTTTTCTGCATAAATAAATGTTATCCGTTCTTTGTGCTCAAATGCCAAAGCAGGGGCGAATCCAGATGGATGCCCCCCCACAACACCCCTAGATTAAAGTTTAAGCCGTTTTTTTACTACAACTACTAATACTACTTAAAATAATAATAATTTTGACAAGTAAAATGTTTATAGAGAATTTAAATGTTAGAAAATTGTTAAAATTTAATGGTTACATTTATAAACAATGTAGATTAGAAATTGCAAGTTTTACTGTTACAGTGCTGTCAACAGTTAAATATGAGGTCAAGAAAGATTATTTTACTTTTTATAAAACAAGTATTTATTTTCATTGAAGTCAAGAAAGCGTGACTATAAAGTGAGTTTTGGCAAAACAGGTATCATTGTCATGTTGAGGTGGCAGAGGGTTGTTGTCGGCAGCTGGGGAAAGTAACTAAAAAAGTAACTAGTAATCTAACTTAGTTACTTTTACAATTGAGTAATCAGTAAAGTAACTAAGTTACTTTTTCAAGGAGTAATCAGTAATCAGTAATTGGATTACTTTATCAAAGTAACTGTGGCAACACTGTTCATGAAAAGATAAACCCCTTAAAATGAGACAGATGTAGTAGTAAAAAAAGGATTCAAAAATATAGCCATAAGCGGTGATTAATGGCCCTTGCAACACACCCCCCCCCCCACCCATACACAATGTTAGAGAAAGGTGTAAAAGTCACTGTTTGTATGGCATAGCCATTTGTATGAATTGCCGCAAGGATAAAATGGGGATTCCAGGCTGTTGCCACGGCAACGGTGTAAAAATATGGTATAGGTGTCATTGACTTTTTTGATCAGCATGACAAAATAGAATTTTGTGCCAAATTTTGGACAGTTTTGTAAAAGTTGACTTTTTCACATCCATAAGAAATTTCATTTAATCATGTAGGGGGCGCTGATGCGCCAAATTCAATTTTGTCCAAATGAAATTGTTTAGGGCCAAGACTTTCTGCTTTCACTAATTTGTGCTGTGGATGAATGTGGATTTCAGCTGGAATCAAGATATTGCATAAGCATCTAGCTTCCTACCAAGACAATAGACCACAGAGCAAGGTGACAGCACAGCAGTTCCTCAAATCCCCAAAATGCAACTCTGTGCATCAAAAAGAAACAGCACCTGTTGCTAGTGTGTAAAGAACATTTGCAAAGGCCATACAACCTTTTCCTCACTTCACACACTTCCGGACAATATCTGTAAAAGACAAGGCATTTGCCATAGAACTATGATCAATAACTGAAATAAAAATGAAACATAGCTAACTGCATCAGATAAGGGTTAAAATGCTAATTGTTAGGTGTTAATTAAATACATTCCTGATCAAGAAACTCCAAGATCATGGCAGTTTTTGCTTTGATTCTCCCTCCCTTGTTTCTAAAGATCTTTAATAGCTGTGTGGAGAACATGTGCATTTACTGGATTTGTATGCTATAGTCAGAAGACAGAAAGGCAGTCCAAAAAGAGCAAAAGTAATCAAAACATGAGGCTTAGGCATGGTCGAGGTACACAGGCAGGTAGTCAAAAAACACAATGAGGCTATCAGAGCAAGGCAAAAAACACAAGGAACTGAGCTGGAAAGAGACACATGGCACATCGATCTGGCAAGGGACAAGAGCAAACTGTGAGGCTTAAATAGCACCCAGGTGATTAACTGCAAATCAAGAACAGGTGTGAGGTGAAGCTTCCAGAACCAGGGTGTGGCCAGACAGAGAGAAATGCCAAGAACCAAGAGAGAGACAAGAAAGAGCAGGACAAAAACCCAATCAGAAAAACAGAGCAAGAGAAAAGACAGATCACAAAAACAAATACAAATAAAACAGAACACATACCCCAAAAAGTCCAAATCCTGACAGACACAGGAATTTTTTATGGCACAACCATAACCCAATATATCATACTGTAATAAGACATCCAAATAGATGGTTTAAATAGTTTTATATGTCATAATAAAAGCTTATATGAGATCAAATAAAAGTTAACTATGATTTGTCCGTATTTTCCTTTTTCTGCCAATGATGCAGACTTTTCTATGATTGATTAATCTAGGGCTGTTGTGGGGGCCCGAGTCAAACCTCCACCCACGCCCCGTCTGTTGGTCATACTTGGGTATTGCAGGCTGAACAGTGGGCCACACTCAGCCTCTCCAACAGTAGACTGACTCAAAGTGCACAAAGAGCATGCTGGAGTTAGAGAAAAGAATGAGCCTTTAAATGTGGAGCATATGACATCATCAAAGGACAAACGACACTGTGATGTCATGATGTTTGTGGTGCGAGACTGGGGACAGGGCCACACGCTCTGTACACTGATGGTCACTGTGCTACTGATGTGACACAAGCGGAGGAGCAAAACCAGCTGTTCCCAGTCATTTCTATACCATATTAGTGCATTAAAAACAAACATTCTGGCTTGAGGGTGAATATTAGAATGTCCATGTGATGTCACACCGCAGACAGACAATAGAATTTTGAGGCTCTCAGGTTCATAGGTCTATGAGTTATAGGAATGACTTTTTTTTATTAATTATTCAGTTAATTAAAAGTTGTTTATTAGCTTTAAAGACCCTCTAGTTTCATATTTTACCAGGAACATGGACAATAGCACACAACCCAAAGATGTTCTTTCCCCGACTAAAGCTGACCTCATTGAGTCATACTGTGTGTGCGCCAGAGGTGGTTTCTCTAAAACTGCAAGGGAAACTCAGCCTCCCTGAAAATGACAAAAAAATAAATGGTCAAATATGTGCAGTTTATCATTTCATTGACTACAAATGCACAGAACACGTTCATCTTGAAGATGAGTTTGTTCCGAATCAGCTCCTTATCACAACTCGATTGACTCTATTGTGTTAACTTCTCATAAATCTTTTTTCTCATACGGTCTGTGGTCAGTGCATTTTCCTGTAGAAGCCGAGCATCCGTTCACTTCAATGGGACTGCCTGGAAAGGATTTTTTCATTGCCACGAAACGCGACGGTCATTGGATAAAACCACAATTTTTTCCCACCCCCAGATGCAGAGTTTCTCTAAGGGGTGAATGATCATTTTACATATTTGAATTTTGAATTTGAATTTACGTACATATAAATAAATTGACAAATTTTATGATGTAAGCCGACAATAAGCTTCCCCTCTTTGACAGACCAGCAGCCGCCACTGGTGTACGCATGCTGTTGTGCAGCAGCATCAAGCTCCATGACTCTTTGAAACAAGAAGAGAAAGGACATCAGTCCATATGTAAAACAGTAATACAGCAAACTGGAATACTGCCAACAATACAGAACCCTGGAGTTCCTCAAGGTTCTGTGTTGGCACCAAAGTTATTCATATCGTATATCAATGATTTATGTAAAGTCTCGGATCTGTTTAAAGCAGTCCTCTTTGCAGATGATACAAACTTATTTTGTTCAGGAGATAATTTGCAACAATTATTAGTTGATCTGGTATCAGAAATGATAAAGTTGAAGAGATCGAAGATATGAACAAGTTGTCACTAAATTGGTCTAAAAGTAAAATAATGTTATTTGGAAACCATAAAAAAGATGAACAAATACAGTTAAACATACAGGGGGTAAATATAGAACCTGTCAAAGAGAACAAGTTGTTAGGTGTGGTCATCGATGACAGAACTGGAAAGCACTTATTCATCATATTGAAAAGAAAGTATCAAAAAGTACGGCAATATTAAGCAAGGCAAAGCACATTCTTGATGGTAAAGCACTACATACTCTGTATTGCACATTGATTGCACCTTACTTGACTTATGGTGCTGAAGTATGGGGCAATAACTACAAAACTACAGTACAACCATTATTCAACCTTCAAAAAAGAGCTTTAAGAATAATTCATAATGCAGGTTATCGGGATCATACCAATCCACTGTTTATTAAATCAAAGATTTTAAAACTCCATGACATGATTCAGTTCAATTGATGTATAAAGTAAAAAAATAAGCAAGTACCTCTCAGAATTCAAGGATATTTTATGCAAAGAGAAAGAATATATAATTTAAGGGGTTTTTATCATTTTAAACTTGCGGGCGCAAGGACGACCAGGAAATGCTTCTGTGTCTCTATTTGTGGCCCAAAAAAATGGAATAAGCTGCCTGAATTCTCCCAGTGTTCCTTTAATTATTTTCAGCAGTGTATATAGTGGAAAATGTAACTTGTACACATATGAAGCACAGTTGCTTCACTTTTTCAAAGTTTCCAGTGGTACCCTGTTCAGGTGTGACATGCCAAGTCCATGTGCTTCAGCAGGTGGCTCACTGAGGACCGTCTCACCCTGTGCTGCGGCAGGTGTCACAAATGTATGCTGTTTGTAGTGATCGTGTTGTCAATAAACTGCTCCTGTTCTGGTATTGTGCTGTTAATACAGCGTGCACATGTAAATTTTACCTTTTTAAAATTGAAAAGACACTTATTGCTGTTGTATTTTCATGTAAAGACAAAACTTATGTGCGTTTCCTTCAGTGGGGGAGCTCAACTCCATGTGTTAATGTTCTGTCAAGTTGAGCTTCCCGACAATATTGTGCTGTAAATACAGTGTGCATATGCAAATTTTAACTTTTTAAAGTTGAAAAGACACATATTGCTGTTGTATTTTCATTCCTCAGTTGCTCAGTCTGGAAATTCAACGCGGTAAAAAGAGGCACGTCAACCCGGTGTGGGGAGGTGTGAAAGTCTGGGTAGAGAGAACTGCGCATGCATGCAGTTGCGCAGTTGCACAGAGGGCTGGCCTCTCGACAGGAATGACATCTCGTCAGAACACCCACTTCCCTGAGTAAAAGTCCCACCATGTGCACCTAAAACAGGTGATTCCACTGATGAGGTCATCGACCTGCCTGAAGAGTCAAACTGAATAGAATTCTCTGGTTTTGTGGGAGGATGCAATAAATATGTGGTAGAACTTTTACTCACTGAAGCTGGGTTGCCTGGGTGTCATTTGTTGGAAACTACCCACAAATCCAAACACTGCAAAGACAGTGCAAAATTCCTCAAAACCTCATCCACATCAACATGGTGTATTTTTCTTTGCCAAACAGCAATGGAAGAATCTCCTGGAGTGCTGTGTTCAAACATGGACAGAGGCATTGTCTATGTCCCAATATGTCACGTCCATTGCCTAGAGAACCAACATGCATGTGTAAGGTTACCACTGTTGCCTCACAGCAAGAAGGTCCTGGGATTGCTTCCCACCTGGTCCTTTCTGTGTGGATTTTGCATGTTCTCCCCACATTTAGAACTCCGACTTACCCTCACTTCCAAAGTCATGCAGGTTAGGTGAATTGGGGACTCTAAATAGTCCGTAGGTGTGAGTGAGAGTATGTTTGTCTGTCTGCATGTGTCCCTGCAATGACTTGGTGAGATGGGCTCTGGCCCCCCATGACCCTTAAATGGAATAAGCAATGAAATGAGTATGGGGGGAGGGATGATACTGAACTGTTGATTGGTGGCAAACCAGTTTAAAGCCTGGGTCCAATGAATAATGAAGGATGAATAATGAGCCACGCAGCATGTTTTCTTTGCTACGAGAGGGTTTCTTCAACTATCGTGGGAGTTTCATGGCTCTAAGTGGCTCTTAGAGGCATCATCTTCAGTTAACGAGGCTCCTCTCTGAGCATGGTGCTAATTTCAAGAAGTTCAAAATTTAGCAACAACAGCGTGGTGCAGTTTGTGTACGAGTTACTGCGACAGCTTAGAGGCATTTGCGTGGTGCTTACGAGGCTGCTAAAAGCCCATTATCCGTGCGCCTGGCACCTATGCAGGATCTGAGAGGCTGGGTGGGGGGTATGTACATTTGGCCAGTGGTGGGCACAGATAACCAAAACATTTACTTCGATAACAGATAATTTGTTGGGAAGGTGTAGTGACACGGACCCACAACAGGGGGCGTTAATGAACGGACAATGGATGAGCCAAAAAGTAACAATTTAATGTTGTGAATTGCACAACGGAATACAGACAATAACAATAGAGGAGTACAGTCAATCGTATACAAGGTGACGTGTGGGCAGGCTCGAGGATAGAAGACGTCTGTGCAGAGAAGAGCCAGATCCCACACGGCTTCCACCGCCAGCAGATCTGAAGAACACTGGAGCCGCCAAGTCCCGAGTCCCAGGTGGCCACCGTCTCCAGCTGTCAGACCAGGTACTGCTGGCAGAAACAGAAACAGTTAATGGTGGGTGTGTGAAGACACACCCAGTAATTGTCCCTAGATCAGTTCCTCCGGGAGGGAGAACCTCCACCTCCAGAAACAGTTTCACCCGTGCAGCTCCTGTCAGTCTCTTCCCTGGATGGAGTGAGAGGCGAAGAACGTCGCACTCCCACTATCCGCCAATCCAGCTTCAGACTTAGTCCACAGGAATACGGCTGCACACAGAACAATGTTTAGTTACAATAATAATCACCGCAGAGAAGGTTACCTCGATTGGTAGCTGATTTCTCGGCGAGGAGGTGGAGTTGCAGTCCGGCTTTTATGGTGATGAGTTGAACGAGTAACAGCTGGTGCTGATTAGTGACAGCTGTCACTCCCAGCAGCAATGCCCTCTTGTGCTTGAAGCCCGCACTCCAAGCAGGGCGCCATCTGGTGGTGGTGGGCCAGCAGTACCTCCTCTTCAGTGGCCCACACAACATAATCAGATAACTTAAAAGTTATCTTTGATAAAGATAAACCGATAAACCACCCAAAAATGTATCGGACAACAGACCTAAACAATGAGTCAGCACTTCTGTCTTTGAGCGTCCTGCCCCATGCTGTACGGTTGGGTGTATAAATAAAATGAATACTGATAGAATAACTCCATTAATGTCAATTCTGTCATTTGTACAAAGTTAAAATATAACATATATCTTTTAATGTTGAATAATGCACTAATTCTGAAGTTTTCTAACAAACACAGACAGATCACAAAGGATTCTGGGTAAAATGTGCCTCGGCTAACACTGATTGGTTTGACTCATACATTATGTAAACCAGCATGTTAATGTAACGTGTGTCGTGTGTTGGTGTTTACAGATAAATGTGCTTTTATAAAACATTCCATTTTTTTATTTGTAAAAAAAAATAGGCATTTTCAAAAAAAAAAAACAAGTTGTAATTAGATAACCGTCTGATATAACCTGTGTCAAAAATAAATAATAGAACACTGTCATGATCTACTGGTGCCAGACGTTCAGTACTTAAACTGGGTTTACACTGTGCGGGTTTCGGCCCTTTTCAGATGATTTTTCATTTGTGCAAGTATTTTTTGGATCGCTCTGAGTTTCAGGTTAATCGTGCATCCTGCATCATGTAGTATACATGGAGTAACAAGCTGCATTTAACATCTCACGACCACCTCCTGATCAGCGATTGTATGGTCAGATGAAAATCAAACCTGTTTGATATTCTGGTCGGCCGGTGTGAGGGTATCCCGCTGCTGAAGAGCTACAAGCATCCAACCTCTCGCACTGTGCCTGTGCAAACACCGCAGACCTGTCTTGTAATGACCTCTCCTTTGTCTGCAAAGAATAGTGTTATGTGTCGACGCGGGTTGAGGAGCGGACCTGCGTCAGACGGAACCCAGCGCTAAAAATAACCAGAAAGCGGTTCCAATAACAAAAACAATGTATTTATTTCACCCACTGGTGCATAATAAAGTGTAAGAACTGAAATAGCGTCCTTCTGGTGGAGTGAAGGCTGGCACGCTCTCCAGCACCCAAAAGGATCGAAGCCCAGCGCTCCTGGACCCACTACCACCGCCAAACACCCCCCAGGTGGACACGACAAACCGACTCTCTGCGAAGCACAGAAGAGGTGAGGTAAGTCAGCAGTTACAACTAATATCCTTCAAAAGACACACACTATCAGCAACACATGCAGGTCTGTATTTTAAGCTTTATGCAAATGAGCAGCTTCTCACAACAGGTGGAGGACCACTTGTCCGCATGCCACAGCAGTGAGAAGCAAGCTGCACAATCCTCATCACAATTCAAGTATACTGCGTAACAAAACACCAAGTTACTATCAACAATTAGTCAAACACTTAATCACCTTTGATGTGTGCTGACAGCATGTGTCCCTCACCCTTCCCTGCTTCACGGGCTCGATGTGTCAAACCCAGGCGCGGTCCTCAGCGTCTCACAAACGAACATCACAAGGTCGAGTTCCCGGCCGTTCTGCTTGAATCACACATGACTTAAATGCAGAACGCCATCCAATTATCTGCTTCAGCTGAAAGTCTTTAAGGTTGCATGTGAGCACCATTCACAGGTGCTGCACATGATGTTGATGAGGGTGAAGGATTCTTCAGCCAGCACCTTCTCCACAGACAAATCAGTTCTCATACCACCTGGAGAGCAAAGAAAAGAAAAGAACACCAAAATATCCAGCCACACCCCCCAACACACAACAAATAGAGCAGTTTCTCCTAGAAGCAGCTCTCTTCTGTTTGCAGAGGGTGGAACTACACATCTGCTATGAAACTTTTAACAGGTAAGTGCTCAACTGATTTTAAATTTTAAAAATGTTTGTAGCTGTTTACTACATTAACGGTCTAAAAATTATCGGACGAAAACTTATCGGAAGATAATTAGTGCGATAATGGTTTTTAAAGTTATCTAAAAAGATAATCCGATAATGAAAACATTATCTTCGATAATTATCGGTTATCGGATTATCGGAACTGTGCCCACCACTGCATTTGGCTGCATTGTGCTTCGGTATGGTAACCCACCACACTGTGGCCATCCATTAATGCAATGCAGTAAATGGGTAGCTCAGCACTACAAAAGTTTATGTAATACTGTAATGCTTGTTTCACAGCTGAAGTAGCCATTCGATAGTTGGTTACTTGTTCTCATTTATAAGCGTTACGAGTTACGGATGCTACTGTAAACAGACATGATATTAACACCCTTTTTGTACAAAGTCAGCCCCTTCGGCTGATGCCTTGTTGTCACTCGAGGTCACCACAGCAGGTCTAAGGTGGATGTGCATGTTGATTTGGCACAAGTTTTATGCCGGATGCCCTTCCTGGCGCGACTCCATAGTTCATTGAGAATGGGCAGGGTTTGAACCAGCAACCATCCACACTGGAAACAAGCGCACTTAACCGCTTGCCCACCAACACTGCCTAAAATGCGTTAATATGAAGAATTAAAAAAAAATATTACATCTGATAAGACTTGAGTGGGCTGTTTCACTAAACTAAAACAGATGAGTTGGGCTGACCAGTACATTTGGCCTAGTCGAGAAAAAAAGTTTCCTAGAATATAAAAAATAAAAACAGGGGAGGTAGGTAGGGATTTTTTCTTCTTCTTTGTTGTTTTTTTTTTTTGGTCTGGTGTGTTGGTGCAAGTGCTGTGTGGCACTGATTCTCTGTTTCATTTGATTTTTGTTTAAATATTTTGAGATGTAAATACTTTGGGACCACATTTATTCTCTCATCTGGGCTTTGGTAAAACTGCACCCTCACATACACTTCAGCTTGACTTAGGGCATATAAACAAGGACTGCTGGGTCTTGGCAAAGCTATGCATTTTCTGTGCTGCAGTTCTACATTCAGACTCAGACTCAGGAGATACTATTAATAGTTTAAGCCATAGATGTCAAACTGATTCCAGAAAGGGCCAAGAGGGTGCAGGTCCATCCATCCATCCATTTTCTTCCACTTTATCCGGAGTCGGGTCGCGGGGGCAGCAGCTCAAGCAAAGCCGCCCAGACCTCCTGATCCACACACACCTCCCCCAGCTCCTCTGGGGGAACCCCAAGGCGTTCCCAAGCCAGCCGAGAGATGTAGTCCCTCCAGCGTGTCCTGGGTCTTCCCCGGGGCCTCCTCCCAATGGGACGTGCCCGGAACACCTCTCCAGCAAGGCGTCCAGGGGGCATCTGGAAAAGATGCCCGAGCCACCTCAACTGACTCCTTTCGACGTGGAGGAGCAGCGGCTCGACTCCGAGCTCCTCCAGAGTGACCGAGCTCCTCACCCTATCTCTAAGGGAGCGCCCAGCCACCCTGCGGAGGAAACTCATCTCAGCCGCTTGTACTCGCAATTTCGTTCTTTCGGTCATGAGCCAAATCTCATGACCATAGGTGAGGATCGGAACGCAGATTGATCGGTAAATCGAGACCTTTGCCCCCCTACTTAGCTCTCTCTTCACCACGACGGTCCGATACAGCAACTGCATCACTGCAGATGCTGCATCGATCCGTCTATCGATCTCATGCTCCATCCATCCCTCACTCGTGAACAAGACCCCAAGATACTTAAACTCCTCCACTTGAGGCAAGGACACTCCACCGACCTGAAGAGGGCAAAGCACCTTTTTCCGGTCGAGAACTATGGCCTCGGATTTGGAGGTGCTGATTTTCATCCCGGATGCTTCACACTCGGCTGCAAACCACCCCAGTGCATGTTGAAGGTCCTGATTTGACGAAGCCAACAGAACCACATAGTCTGCAAACAGCAGAGACGAGATTCTGTGGTTCCCAAACCAGACCCCCTCTACACCCTGGCTGCGCCTAGAAATTCTGTCCATAAAAATAATGAACAGAACCGGTGACAAAGGGCAGCCCTGGCGGAGGCCAACGTGCACTGGAAACAGGTTTGACTTACTACCGGCAATGCGAACAAAGCTCCTGCTGCGGTCGTACAGGGAGCGGATAGCCCTTAGCAAAGGACCCCGTACTCCCGGAGCACTCCCCACAGGGTGCCTCGAGGGACACGGTCGAATGCCTTCTCCAGATCCACAAAACACATGTGGACTGGTTGGGCGAACTCCCATGAACCCTCATGCACCCGATGGAGTGTGTAGAGCTGGTCCAGTGTGCCACGACCAGGACGAAAACCACACTGCTCCTCCTGAATCTGAGGTTCGACCATCGGCCGAATTCTCCTCTCCAGTACTCTGGAATAGACCTTACCGGGGAAGCTGAGGAGTGTGATCGCCCTATAGTTGGAATACACCCTCCGGTCCCCCTTCTTAAACAGAGGGACCACCACCCTGGTCTGCCAGTCCAGAGGCACTGTCCCCGATTGCCACGTGATGTTGCAGAGGCGTGTCAGCCAAGACAGTCCCACAACATCCAGAGACTTAAGGTACTCAGGACGGATTTCATCCACCCCAGGAGCCTTGCCACCGAGGAGCTTTCTAACCACCTTGGTGACTTCGGCCTGGGTAATGGATGAGTCCGCCTCTGAGTCCCCAGTCTGTGCTTCCTCTTCGGAAGATGTGACGATGGGATTGAGGAGATCCTCGAAGTACTCCTTCCACCGCCTGACAACATCCCCAGTCCGGGTCAACAGCTCCCCACCCGCACCGTAAACAGTGCTGGTGGAGAGCTGCTTCCGCCTCCTGAGGCGTCGGACGCTTTGCCAGAATCTCTTCGAGGATGGCCGATAGTCCTCCTCCATAGCCTCCCCAAACTCCTCCCAGACCCGAGTTTTTGCCTCTGCGACCGCACGGGCTGCAGCACGCTTGGCCTCCCGGTACCTGTCAGCTGCCTCTGGGGTCTCACCTACCAACAAAGATAAGTAGGACTCCTTCTTCAGCTTGACGACATCCCTTACATCCGGTGTCCACCACAGGGTTCAGGGATTGCCGCCATGACAGGCACCAGAGACCTTGCGACCACAGCTATGAGCGGCCGCATCGACAATGGAGGTGGAGAACATGGTCCACTCAGACTCCATGTCTCCAACCTCCCCTGGGATCTGGGCGAAGCTCTCCCGGAGGTGGGAGTTGAAGACCTCGCTGACAGAGGGTTCCGCCAGTCGTTCCCAGCAGACCCTCACGATATGTTTGGGCCTGCCATGTCTGACTGGCTTCCTCCCCTCCCAGCGGATCCAACTCACCACCAGGTGGTGATCGGTCGACAGCTCTGCCCCTCTCTTCACTCGAGTGTCCGAGACACGTGGCCGAAGGTCAGATGATACGACTACAAAGTCGATCATCGACCTCTGGCTCAGGGTGTCCTGGTGCCACGTGCACTTATGGACACCCTTGTGCTCGAACATGGTGTTTGTGATGGACAAACTGTGACTAGCACAGAAGTCCAACAACTGAACACCACTCGGGTTCAGATCGGGGAGGCCGTGCTTCCCGATCACCCCCCTCCAGGTCTCACTGTCGCCGCCCACGTGGGTGTTGAAATCCCCCAGGAGAACAATGCAGGGTGCAGGTTTTCTTTGTAACCACCAACTCCACCAGGTGATTTCACTGATGAACTCTTCCCACCTGCTCAAAGTGATGTTCATCAGTGAAATCACCTGCTGGAGGTGGTGGTTACAAAGAAAACCTGACCCTTTCTGGAATCAGTTTGACACCTATGGTTTAACCCATAGTGATATTGTACTGAATCTTTGGAACAGGTCCAGTTCCGGTTTAAATTATGAAGAAATACATTGATCTCTAATCCTGCCACCAGAAGAAGACAGGATCGGAGCCTACTAGGGTGTCAGACAGGGACCAGCAGGTGGCAGTGGGGTGGAGGAGGTAGCCTTTCGGGTCAGCGAGTGCAAACAGCAGAGAGGTGAGTTAGAATTGACACTTTTAAATAAGGTGTATGTTTCCTGTTGGTTGTGAGCTGATGGCTAAACAGGGAAGATTGAAAGCACTGTGAAGTGGCTATTTATGAATTTCGTTTGCAAGTCACTGACATCCCCTTTTGGGGTTTTACTGTGAGGACTTTTGCTAATTTCAGCTATGAAAGGAGTCAAAGAGGATTACCAGTGGTTTCCTCTGCCCTTCAAGAAAGTCAAAATATTTTGCCAACACTTGCATAATTTCATTTTTACCTGTCTGTGTCATGCTCATCCACAGATTCATGCTTCTTTTTAGCCACCTTTCAAATGTGGCTGCACACGTCTGGTCTGCTTCTGTTCCGAGAGGACCAGGAACTGAAAAGGACTGAAATGCAATGAGGCGGGAAATGATAAAGAAAATGAGGGAAAAACAGCATGTTTCACGCAGTTACACGCGCTCCCCCTGGGGGGCGCACCCACTATTTGAGAAGGACTGGTTTATTGTAATGGTGCTGATGATATGTGGTGGTGGAGACCAGGAGGTGAAGACACTGGAGGACGGGTGGCAGGTGTGGGAACCCAGGCGGGCCGGTGGAGCTGGTGATGGCTGCTGAATGCACAAAAGAGAAAAACACAAACATTAGAAGAGGGGTTTTCAAAGTGCGGAAGAGTGAGCCCCCCCTCAGAGAACAAATGGATAGCTGCCCCCCCCCCCCCCCCCCCCCCCCGACACACATAGACACAATTTCAACATCTTTGTGTGTTTCTTTTTATTCTTTTACACGTTAAACACATTTTAAGTATATTTATGTTTTTAAGGAACTGTCTGTGCATTTACACATTTTGCAGCCTTTGTAAACATTTTAAACATATTTTTAAAGAACTTTCTACTCTGTCACAGGTTTTACACCCTTTTTCAAACATTTTAAATGTGTTTTTAAAAAACTTTCTATTCTTCTGTTTTTACCCATCGTCGTATTTTAAACATTGGCTTTTTTAACATTTAAACATCTCTGTGTTTTTAAAAGTCTTTGACATAACTAACACATTTTAACATAAGTAATATGAATTAAATTTTTAGACATATTTAGTCTCTCATCTAGTCTCACCTCTTGTTTAGTGCGAGCAATGAGTCTGGGTCTTGGACGCGCACAGGCGGCTGATGTGGGGATGCACTGTGGAGAGGAAATGAAGATCGTCCTCTGCTTTCTTCTTTTTTTGGTTGCCCCAAACTTCTCACTGGCAGATTTACGCACTAAAAATTGATCCATTTTGCTCTTGGCATGTTAGCTAACGATGTGTTCTTTTTCCTTTTTCCCCTTCTTCTTTTGTTGGTTAACAGTGTTTACAGTAATTTTTTTTTATTCAGTGTAAAATATAGGGATTTTTCCAAGCTTTCCGAGCTTTTTCCTGACTTTGTCCTATGACTTTGAAAATTGAATCAGTTCTTGCCTATGAGGATATGAATTGTCAGTAAAAATTTCATAACGATATTTAAAAAATTGCTAGGCTCCAGGCTGTTCACAAACAAACAAACAAACAAGAGCAAAAACATAACCTTCTCCAACTTTGTTGGCAGATGTAATAATAATATTAAATGGTATGCATGGTGGCAACACACTCACCGATGGCAGGAACATCCAGCAGGTGCAGAGTGATTCCCCCTTCCCCACTCTGTCTTGTCAGTGCTGTAAATCCACTGTCCTCTCCTTCGGCGTAGAAGGAGAAGTAGATACAGATGTCCTCCGGCATTTCTAGGGAATGACCAGTATGCGCTCCTTCATGCGCACGGGCACTGGCATCCAAGTGCTCCTCCATGCACATGGGCAGAGGTATTCTCAAGTACTCCTCTCTGTCTGAGAACTACCAAGGATAAAACAAAGTATTGAACTTATTCCCATTGTGGTCCTCAGTAAAAAAAGAGCATAAGTTCAGATCCTGTGGACAAGAGTCATTAAGCCCACTGCAACTGCATGCATGATCAGGCCGGCAGCAGAGCCAGGGCTGCTGACCTCACTCTGCCACTTCCAGAAGCGTTGTTCCTCTCAGATCATCTCCACTATTTTGGTGTGGTCCCAGGACAGCTCATGCGTGTCTCCCACAAGGAATGTCAGATTTTCATTTTTGTCTCCAATCACTCACAATGTAGTTTCATGGGTAGTCAACCCCTCACAAGGTTCTCTCATGATTCCCGCATGTTATGAGACTACAACACTCACAACGGCTCTGTGAGTATTTGGCAAGGACCTTTGTTGCCTCGCCAACTTTGAATTGTTCAAAATTCAGGCGAGATGCGAGTGACTCTCTGCAACTCTCTAGATGGGATAGGGACACTCCCCGAATGTAATGCGAAATCCCTTCCAAATACTGTTCGCAAGCTGTTAAAGCTCAGTAAGACCTCGTAGTACCCTAAATCTGTCTAGAGGAGGCAGTTCTCATGAATGAGTGACCGTGCAAGAAGGAGATTTGTAAGACTCCCATCACACATAGTATGAACACATATGAGCCAAGCCGAATCAGGTAGAATGTAAAAAAACACACACACAATATTCGTGCCACATCTGAGAGGGAATAAGAATTGCGGAGGACAGCTGTCCAAATACCCAGACTATGCTCCAACCTGCCCCAACTGATTCATGCATGTGCCGTGCACGTGAGCCTCCGAACGCAGTACAAATATAGGTAGTACACAGTAAGAGTACCTGGATAGCTGCCAGGATGCACTTACAAGCTGTACAAAGTCAGAGTTCTTGTTCTGGATGAGAAGCAAAACTGCATGTGTAGTTTGCTTCTGTCAGTATTTTTTAGTCAGGCTCTGGGCATGCATGTGAGAATTGTGTAATTCACCTCTGCTAACACAGGTGCCACTGTCTACAAGAAACATGTCACATGATTGCTATGGGGTTAGAAGTCACTTTTCTGCTCTTTACCAAACAGCTGTGTGACTGGATTACCAAAGGAAAACCTGATGGCGATATTCTTAAGTTTATATATTATAAAATGTAAACCAAATGTGTGCAGGAAGGTTTTTCCACAAATACAAAACTGCAAATACAAAATATTGGACTTATCAAAAACTACATTCACATTATAGCAATGAAGCGCTTGTTGTTAGTGTTATTATGGGCTACATTTAATGCAGGTTTTCCCTGTCAGACCTCACGTCCTTGACGGCAACAAATGACCCTGATGACCAACAAAATTAAAATTAAAATAGATGCAAATGCATTTTATCACTGGTGGGCAGGGCGTCTTTTGACTTTTTGTCAGAGTCCATTAAATGCATCACAATGGGAGGGAAATGTTGGGATTTGGGCCTGTGATGTGACGTCATTAGAAAACGTGCAATTTCATTTAACACAAATAATGAAAAATAGAAACAATAATATGGTGTTCAGAGTAAACATGACTTATTTAATAGTGTAAAGTAAGGTGGAGGCCCGATTGTGACAGCCAATCAGGAAACACAAGGTGTTCTCTATAAATTAATCAGCTGTGAGGTGAATAATTAAATTAAATTTAATGGGTTGGTTCTATATTAATTTGATATTTCAGGTTTTTTGTGTGTGAGATCACTTCTTGTTAATTAGATGGGGAGGTGATAGTCGAGTGGTTAAGTGTTGGGCTTCAGACCAGAGGATCCTCTGTTCAAGACCTAGCCAGATGGAAAAATCACTAAGTGCCCTTGGGCAAGGTCCTTAATCCCCAAGTTGCTCCTGGTGTGTATAGAGCGCCTTGCATGGCAGCATCCTGACATTGGTGTGTGAGGGTGAATGTGAGGCATAATTGTAAAGCTCTTTGAGCATCTGATGCAGATGGAAAAGTGCTACATAAATGCCATCTATTTATCATTATTACATATACAAAGTTTGTTTCAGATTGACAAAGATGGATCAAGAAGTTACTATAATGCTTTAAAACGCGTCCCAATTTGCTATTTGGGATGAAGCGGGAAGGAACAGTGCTCTGTGGAATAGCTGCGTAAACAGTTGAAAGAAATGTATTGGTTATACTATATATATTATATTTCGAACACAGTCAGATTGCAGTAAAGAGTCCACCTCGACTACCATACAACATATTTCCACCTCGAACGCACCTCGACAGTAGAGAGCATGTGCTCTACATTCAGGCCGCAGCGACTGTGCCCGACTGTTTAAACTGCTCTCTCCTGTCCAACATTTGCGACTGCACCTCGACACTTCCCGAATGTGGGTTAAATTTCCATTCGTACAGCATTCGGGCTCATTCATGCTCTCATGTGATGGGGGTCTAAATGGGGTGTTATTCTTACTGCATTCTGACAGCATGTTGGGATTCGTACTGTGTTCCACGTGGCAGTCGGACTGCATTCGCGAGCTATTGTGCACGGCGTGTGCAGGGATCATTCGAGGTGGGTCGAGGCACACTCTGAGTATTCGGACAGCATTTTTGCACATTTCTTAATCCCTCCCAGATGTGGCACGAATTGTGTTATGTTTTCCCCTTTGGGCCTGATTCGGCTTCATTGCTGCTTGTTCGTACTAAGTGTGACGGGGTCCTTATGGATGACAGACTGTGTGTTCGTGAATGGCACTTTGTTAATGTGGCTAAAGCAGTTGTGTGATTGTGTGGAGAGAACTGAGCCTCTGCAGCAGAGATCCATGGTTCTGTCCATCACCCTCCCCGTGCTCTGTGAAGCAGTGTTTTGGACCGAGGCCCAGGACTGAGCCTGAGGTATGTGGCGCTGCTCCAGCCTCTCCAGAGCACTGACTCTCACTGACATTACATCAGCTGAGACAGCTGAGTGTGATGTAGTGTCCACAGCTTTCTGCAAGAGTGAAGCAACTGATGATCCCTTCCTAGTTCTGAAACTGCGAGGTGTAATGTAATCAAACCAACGTGGCTACCCAAGAAAACCTACTGCTGGCGATGGCTGCACGCATCGTACGAGGGATGGAAGAGCTGGTAGCATCAAGCAGCCAGTTAGTCTGGAGCTTGGCACATCGGACCTTAAGGAGGTGGTACCATCACGGACTGATGCCCTGTCGGCGTTTCCTGGAACCGTGGTTTAGGATTGGAAAATGTTACCAGGTACGACAGCTCCCTGAACAATGGCTGTTAGTGATTTTGGCAAAAAGAACAAAGAGATTGTGCAAAACAGTACAAGCATCCAAAGTATTGTTTTATTGGCTGCACGTGTCTAGCTGGGGGATACTGAGTTTTTCATGACTTAAAATCTAACTTGAACTAAACAAACTTCAGTGAGCTCTGGTTTGTTGTATTAATGTGAACATTCGAAAAAAAAAAAAGGAAAAAAAAACTTTTTTGTCAGTTATAGCTCTTATAATTATCTGTACCGTGGCACGTATGACAGTCCAATGCAGCCGGACAACTAGCTGTAGAGATGAAGGACTTTAAGATTGTCTTTTGAATGCTGAAAGACTAAATGTTCTTTGCTTTTGTAATATCTTGCTTGTTTTTCTCCTTTGATATTACTAATGTGTTACGATACAGTATTTCCTATTACTGTATTACGTATCCTGATTCCATCTACAAAAGATGATATCATTTTCATTTTTGAAGGTTTTGGCTGCCAAAAAAGGAAGAGCCCATTGAGTTTTGTCAATAGCTCAAATTACAGATCTTGAGCACTTAATTAGCTCCATCATGGAAATTATATTTTCCCTTCAGTTTGTTTGCTGTTACTCAAGGTCTACTTTAAAATGAGTTATTATTTTATTTTGTCAGTTGCTCAAAAAGTAATGCACATATTCTGATACCAATTGGAAGGCATGTCTGTTCTCCGTTTATAGAATTATTGGTAGTGACTATAAATGACAACTGTGTTCAGTGTTTCCCTGAGGATTGTGCAATGGTCACGAATGACCAAAATTGAATGTTTTGTCAAACAAGCAATAACAACCATATATTGTAAATCATTGTTTGTAATGTGGGATAACGTAGGTTGAAAAATACCAACTGACAAAAGTAAGAAATGGAAAAAAGCAAAATTATCATTATTTGGAACACAAATCCCTTCACATATTGAAATCTGTCATGATTCATGTTCTGGTGTTCGTTTTCTGATCTCTGGGTTGCCGTCTCGTCCAGTATTAAATCCTACACATTAGATTTCTCATGTTTATCTTAAACTTTGGACTCCACATTATCAGTCTACTAGTGATATCTCCTCTATGTTGTTGTTGCTTTTATTTTGATGATCCTGCTTCCATTGCATGTCACTGGCTTTAATTCCTGGGCACTTGACCTTCTGGATTCACATATATGCTTATTTCCCAATTAATTGGATTGTGCTCTATTTAACTGTCACAGTTCTTTCACTCCAGTGCCTCATTAGTGTAAACAGCTCCTATTCATTCAATTTCTTAGGCGCCAGACTCCGATGGGTCCGGCGCCTGGGGACCAACTCCAAATGTAGAGACACTGTCTTTGAGAAGTGCCTAATCCAGACAGAGTGCCATACCATGTTCTTGTGTCTATTCCTTGACTTATCTACAGATGAGTGGCTATAAAAGTGAGGATTTGTTTGAGAAATAATCATTATATTAGTTTGTTCAGTTATTTATATGATTTGAAAATGGAGCTACTGTGTATAGAAATGGCCATAATTCCTAAATGGTTCATATGACATTTTGCAGAACTCCTTGAATTAAGATAACATTATCCCCTAAAAGACCATCTTGATTGTTTCATTGCAACTCTCATGGTGGTGTACACATTCTGACATTGCTAATTAGCCTACCAGTTACTGTGTTCATATACAGAAAATGGGAAAGTGTGTGTCTTTGAAGTTTATTGCATAAACACAAAAACTTACAAATACATAGATCTTTAAAGACATACGAAACTACTCTTCACAACCAACCAAGAGAAGGTGTGCTGAATGCTGTTTCTTCATTTTGACTTCACAGTCACTCATCTTCATAACTTAAACAAGCTCATCACAAGAACCAGCATGAAATGCTCACAAATAACAGAATAAATAAACAATTATTTATCATTACAGTTCCCTCAGAATCCTTTGCACTACTATGAAGTAATGTGCACTGTTTTGATGGTGATAAAGATGAAAGATAAATATAATAATATATTTTCCATATTCGTGCCTGGAATGCCAGGTTGTTGCCTAAATACCTGTCCCTCTACTCAACAAAGCCAGTGTCTGTGCATGATGGGATATCAAAGAGACTGTGTTGTCAAAAAAAAAAGGTGGTGTTGCAGGTTGGTAATTCTAGAGTAACGGAATTAGAATCAGAGCAAAAAATATGGCCAGATTTTGCTGTCATTGTAATTCTGCCGGTCTAAATAGCAATGCACCAGAATGAGCACATGCAGCTCTTAAAGGCAATGACGGATGGTGTAGTTCATGATGCAAACCAAAACGCACCTATGATTGACTAAATGCAACCCCTTTGTACCCTGCTCCTTACTTTACACTCAGGATTACATGTGCCACGTAAAGCACAGTTTGGACACACGCCAAATGCACCTGTCCCATGTCCTGTACACCGTGCATTAAGGATTGTCCCTCAGTTTCCAGTAGTTATCACTTGAAGAATGTGCTGCACCCCTGCCCTCTGTCTCTTTGCAGCATTACACAGTGGGAGTGGCTCAGCTGAAGTGACATCAGTTGTAAAGATAGTACGACTGCTCTGTCTGACAGTGTGTCAGAAACTTAACTTAACTTTTTTTTCTTATATAGCGCCAAATCACAACAAACAGTTGCCCCAAGGCGCTCCATATTGCAAGACAAGGCCATACAATAATTATGAAAAACCCCAACGGTCAAAATGACCCCCTATGAGCAAGCACTTGGCCACAGTGGGAAGGAAAAACTCCCTTTTAACAGGAAGAAACCTCCAGCAGAACCAGGCTCAGGGAGGGGCAGTCTTCTGCTGAGACTGGTTGGGGCTGAGGGAAAAAAACAGGAAAAAGACATGCCGTGAAGGGGGGCAGAGATCGATCACTAATGATTAAATGCAGAGTGATGCATACGGAGCAAAAAG
Organism: Thalassophryne amazonica; assembly: GCF_902500255.1. NCBI lineage: Eukaryota > Metazoa > Chordata > Actinopteri > Batrachoidiformes > Batrachoididae > Thalassophryne > Thalassophryne amazonica. Next base: position 131,781,035 of record NC_047105.1, read on the forward strand.
AGAAAGAAACAGTGCATCATGGGAATCCCCCCACAATCTACGTCTAAAGCAGCATAACCAAGGGATGGTCCAGGGTCACCCGATCCAGCCCTAACTATAAGCCTTAGCGAAAAGGAAAGTTTTAAGCCTAATCTTAAAAGTAGAGAGGGTATCTGTCTCCCTGATCTGAATTGGGAGCTGGTTCCACAGGAGAGGAGCCTGAAAGCTGAAGGCTCTGCCTCCCATTCTACTCTTACAAACCCTAGGAACTACAAGTAAGCCCGCAGTCTGAGAGCAAAGCGCTCTAATGGGGTAATATGGTACTATGAGGTCCCTAAGATAAGATGGGACCTGATTATTCAAAACCTTATAAGTAAGAAGAAGAATTTTAAATTCTATTCTAGAATTAACAGGAAGCCAATGAAGAGAGGCCAACACGGGTGAGATATGCTCTCTCCTGCTAGTCCCCGTCAGTACTCTAGCTGCAGCATTCTGAACCAACTGAAGGCTTTTTAGGGAACTTTTAGGACAACCTGATAATAATGAATTACAATAGTCCAGCCTAGAGGAAATAAATGCATGAATTAGTTTTTCAGCATCACTCTGAGACAAGACCTTTCTGATTTTAGAGATATTGCGTAAATGCAAAAAGGCAGTCCTACATATTTGTTTAATATGCGCTTTGAAAGACATATCCTGATCAAAAATGACTCCAAGATTTCTCACAGTATTACTAGAGATCAGGGAAATGCCATCCAGAGTAACGATCTGGTTAGACACCATGCTTCTAAGATTTGTGGGGCCAAGTACAATAACTTCAGTTTTATCTGAGTTTAAAAGCAGGAAATTAGAGGTCATCCATGTCTTTATGTCTGTAAGACAATCCTGCAGTTTAGCTAATTGGTGTGTATCCTCTGGCTTCATGGATAGATAAAGCTGGGTATCATCTGCGTAACAATGAAAATTTAAGCAATACCGTCTAATAATACTGCCTAAGGGAAGCATGTATAAAGTGAATAAAATTGGTCCTAGCACAGAACCTTGTGGAACTCCATAATTAACTTTAGTCTGTGAAGAAGATTCCCCATTTACATGAACAAACTGTAATCTATTAGACAAATATGATTCAAACCACCGCAGCGCAGTGCCTTTAATACCTATGACATGCTCTAATCTCTGTAATAAAATTTTATGGTCAACAGTATCAAAAGCAGCACTGAGGTCCAACAGAACAAGCACAGAGATAAGTCCACTGTCCGAAGCCATAAGAAGATCATTTGTAACCTTCACTAATGCTGTTTCTGTACTATGATGAATTCTAAAACCTGACTGAAACTCTTCAAATAGACCATTCCTCTGCAGCTGATCAGTTAGCTGTTTTACAACTACCCTCTCAAGAATCTTTGAGAGAAAAGGAAGGTTGGAGATTGGCCTATAATTAGCTAAGATAGCTGGGTCAAGTGATGGCTTTTTAAGTAATGGTTTAATTACTGCCACCTTAAAGGCCTGTGGTACATAACCAACTAAAGAAAGGGATGAGCTCCATCAGATCGTGGTTTTTGTTTTATTGCAGTGAGTTAATGATGTAATATCTGATGTCAGTTTGAGACGTGCGGCAGTGGCCCCTGCAAAAGAAAACATTGTTTGTTGCATTTTGTGCAAAGAGAGATGAGGAATGTCGAAAGTGTTTGATGCATTTATAGGAGCATTGTATTCTGAAAATATATTAAAAAAAACATCTATCATATGTAATTAGTGTTATTGTCCAATCTATAATCAAGGCCTCTACAAGCAAGTGTGAAATTCTTTATTTTGGTCTCTGAATGACTTGTTGTTTTATTAATCCAGTGAGTTAAGAGTCTGTAGCAATAGTTGAACGCAAGTATACCACCATGTTAGCGTGAGTGCAGATGAAACTGTGTTGATGAGAAACATAAATCTGAGTGAGGTCTGATGAGTGGATAATAATCAGGAACAGTCTAAGTAAAGTGACAGATTGTTGTGTTGTTGAGAACAATATGTCCTCCTCCGCTGCAGTTTAGCAGCGTGCCATGTGGCCACAAAGGACATCAACACGAGCCTCACTTTCCATCACAGAGCCTGAGCTCTGGCAGCCTGGACGCCACGTGTTTGTTTTATACTGAAAATACAGGCTGTCGTGTGACACTACAAAGTCAGTGCACAACAAACAGCATTGTGTCAGCATGACAACATGCTGGCTGGCACTGATCTTATACCCTCACTCAGTGATGCAGTGAATAAAGCGTTGACAGGAGAAAGACTGTTTCAGAGTCAGTCCAGAGAGACAAGTCATAGAGCGAAGTGTCAAAGCTGCACACTTAAATACTTCATTAGGAATGGTCTGCTCCGTTTGGTGAGCCTACATTGACTAATTCTGGGCATCATGTTCCTGGGCGTGTGGAGGCAACTTGAATGCAGCAGTTTCATGAAAAGGCTTGTTACATTCCAGTGCCGTCTGGTCCGGTGTTGCAAATGATGTTTTAGAAAAATGAAATCAAGCTGTAATCCAAATGTATAAGTAACTAGCTGGGGTACCCGATGCCTGGGTTAACCTGTTTCAGACATAAGCCAAATGCCAATCATTTTAATCAAAACAATTGCCCAACATTTGTTTTTGTAATGCTGATGTCTTATAAATATAATAGTTAATGGGCTAAAATTTGTCCAGCACAACTACGAGGTCTGTTAGAAAAGTATCCAACCTTATTATTTTTTTCAAAAACCATATGGATTTGAATCACGTGTGATTACATCAGACATGCTTGAACCCTCATGGGCATGCGAGAGTTTTTCACGCCTGTCGGTTACATCATTCGCCTGTGGGCAGTCTTTGAGTGAGGAGTGGCCCACCCTCTCGTCGTTTTTTCATTGTTTAGGAATGGCTCAGAGACTGCTGCTTTGTTTGATAAACGTTTTTTCAAAAACTGTAAGGCACAACTGAGTGGACACCATTCGATAAATTCAGCTGGTTTTCGGTAAAAATTTTAACGGCTGATGAGAGATTTTTGTCTGGTCGCTTTAAGGACGGCCCACGGTGCCTGACGGCGATCTGCGCTTCGAGGCGGCGTCGTAACCGACTTGAGTGGGCAAATGCTCACATTCGCTGGCGTTTGGCACGTTGGAGAGGTGTTCTCTTCACGGATGAATCCCGGTTCACACTGTCCAGGGCAGATGGCAAACAGCGTGTGTGGTGTCGTGTGAGTGAGCGGTTTTCTGATGTCAATGTTGTGGATCGAGTGGCCCATGGTGGCGGTGGGGTTATGGTATGGGCAGGCGTCTGTTATGGACGAAGAACACAGGTGCATTTTGTTGATGGCATTTTGAATGCACAGAGATACTGTGACGAGATCCTGAGGCCCATTGTTGTGCCATACATCCAAGAACATCACCTCATGTTGCAAGGATCTGTACACAATTCTTGGAAGCTGAAAATGTCCCAGTTCTTGCATGGCCGGCATACTCACCAGACATGTCACCCATTGAGCATGTTTGGGATGCTCTGGACCGGCGTATACGACAGCGTGTACCAGTTCCTGCCAATATCCAGCAACTTCGCACAGCCATTGAAGAGGAGTGGACCAACATTCCACAGGCCACAATTGACAACCTGATCAACTCTATGCGAAGGAGATGTGTTGCACTGCATGAGGCAAATGGTGGTCACACCAGATACTGACTGGTATCCCCCCCCAATAAAACAAAACTGCACCTTTCAGAGTGGCCTTTTATTGTGGACAGTCTAAGGCACACCTGTGCTCTAATCATGGTGTCTAATCAGCATCTTGATATGGCACACCTGTGAGGTGGGATGGATTATCTCAGCAAAGGAGAAGTGCTCACTATCACAGATTTAGACTGGTTTGTGAACAATATATTTATATATTTTTGTTGAGTGTATATACTCGTAGATGAATAGAATAGAATAGTCTTTATTATAATTGTATGGGGGGGCAAGAAACTGGGGGTGCTCCCACAGAGCTACTGTACACCACAAAAAGAAAAAAAGACATGCATCACAAAAAAATGTTTAAATATGAAACATGTACTGTAAACTGATATATATATATATATATATATATATATATATATATATATATATATATATAGATATATATATATATATATATATATATATATATATATATATATATATATATATATATATATACAAGGTCTGTCAATAAAGTATAGGTCCTTTTTATTTTTTTCAAAAACTATATGGATTTCATTCATATGTTTTTACGTCAGACATGCTTGAACCCCCGTGTGCATGCGTGAGTTTTTCCACGCCTGTCGGTGACATCATTCGCCTGTGAGCACTCCTTGTGGGAGGAGTCGTCCAGCCCCTCGTCGGAATTCCTTTGTCTGAGAAGTTGCTGAGAGACTGGCGCTTTGTTTGATCAAAATTTTTTCTAAACCTGTGAGACACATCGAAGTGGACACGGTTCGAAAAATTAAGCTGGTTTCAGTGAAAATTTTAACAGCTGATGAGAGATTTTGAGGTGATTCTGTCGCTTTAAGGACTTCCCACGGTGCGAGACGTCGCTCAGCGCTCTCAGGCGCTGTCGTCAGCCTTTTCAAGCTGAAAACCTCCACATTTCAGGCTCTATTGATCCAGGACGTCGTGAGAGAACAGAGACGTTTCAGAAGAAGTCGGTTTCAGCATTTTATCCGGATATTCCACTGTTAAAGGAGATTTTTTTTAATGAAAGACGTGCGGACGGGTCCGCGCGTCGGGACGCAGCCGCCGCAACGCAGCCGCCGCGACGCAGCCGCCGCGACTCAGCCGCCGCGACGCAGCCGCCGCGACGCTCCGCCACAGGAAAAACACCTCCGTTGGTAGCCTTAAGGACAAGTTGGAACATGTCCTGCTGTTAAACAATTTCTCATATACTCACTCCACTGAAAGCCATCAAAAGCCGCCTGGATTTTACAAATGGCTATCAACACGGAGGTGTTTTTCCTGTGCCGCCACACCGCGTCGGCTGTGTCCCGACGCGCGGACCCGTCCGCACGTCTTTCATTAAAAAAATCTCCTTTAACAGTGGAATATCCAGATAAAATGCTGAAACCGACTTCTTCTGAAACTTCTCTGTTCTCTCACGACGTCCTGGATCAATAGAGCCTGAAATGTGGAGGTTTTCAGCTTGAACAGGCTGACGACGGCGCCTGAGAGCGCTGCGCAATGTCTCGCACCGTGGGAAGTCCTTAAAGCGACAGAATCACCTCAAAATCTCTCATCAGCCGTTAAAATTTTCACTGAAAACCAGCTTAATTTTTTGAACCGTGTCCACTTCGATGTGTCTCACAGGTTTAGAAAAAATTTTGATCAAACAACGCGCCAGTCTCTCAGCAACTTCTCAGACAAAGGAATTCCGACGAGGGGCTGGACGACTCCTCCCACAAGGAGTGCTCACAGGCGAATGACGTCACCGACAGGCGTGGAAAAACTCACGCATGCGCACGAGGGTTCAAGCATGTCTGACGTAAAAACATATGAATGAAATCCATATAGTTTTTGAAAAAAATAAAAAGGACCGTTACTTTATTGACAGCCCTTGTATATATATATATATATATATATATATATATATATATATATATATATATATATATATATATATATATATATATCATCTCCACCTGCATGCTGAAATTGCTTACATTGATTTTTTTTTTTTTTTTTTTTTTATAATCATTCTGTGTTCTGAACTCTGCCAATATCATCACTGTTGTCAGATTGAAGGTCTCCTCCAAGGTTTCATTGTCATCTAAATAAGGCTCAAAACCATAAGGCTGTGTCCCCACAGTTTCATCAGACATTTTCAGAATCACCTTCAGACGGGACTTAAAAAAAGATTGTCCGAAAACAGTTTGACCTACAATGTGCTTACAGTTGATTTGGGGTTGAATCAGCAGGTCCTGTTCTCGTGATGACGTAGCAACAATATGGCCGCAGCTGACGGCTGAAATAAAGTGCAGGCTTCCAATAGCTGTTGTTTATCCTCCACCTTTGCACTTATCATCAACTTTTATTGTTTAGGATGTTTTAAAATATCAACATTTCATCATTTTTAGTGATTATTTGTGCACATTTTTTGGTGTCACTTACTCTTTAAGGCGGTGATTGAACAGTGGGACACAGAAGCCGGTGCTGTTAAGGTGCTAAAGGCAGGAGGAGTGTGAGTGTGAGTGTGTGTATCCATGGGTGTTTGCAGTACACATAAAGATAGCAGAGCTGAAACAGGAGGAACCGACTGCCAATCTTTGTGTCATGTGATGAAATCAAGGTCTGAGGTCAGATTATCTATCACTCAGTGGTGCACCAAGTAGTCCGTAACCCTAAAAAATGTCCATTTCATGCTGATCTTCATTCCTCTCCGCTGGTTCCAGCATTTCTGGCCTTATTAAATTGGAATTTTATGTTTACTTGCAGAGCAATGCATGAACATATTAAACTCCCGTCTGAAATCACTTCTTCAGGTCATGCACTTTCTGATACTGACTCACAAACACCAAAAAGCAGGGGACCCCAGACGTCCCTTTCCACCTCTGACTGGGGGATCCCGAGGCGTTCCTAGGCCAGTGTGGAGATATAATTTCTCCACCTGGCTGTTCCCCGGGGTCTCCTCTCAGATGGATGTGCCTGGAACACCTCCCAAGGGAGGTGCCCAGGGGGCATCCTTACCAGATGCCTGAACCACCTAAGCTGGCTCCTTTCAGTGTGAAGGAGCAGCAACTCTACTCAGAGCTCCCCATGGATGACCGAGCTTCTCACCCTATCTCTAAGGCCACCCTCCTAAGGAAGCCCATTTCGGCTGCTTGTACTCGCGATGTAGTTCTTTCGGTCATGACCAAACCCTCTTGACCACAGGTGAGAGTAGAAACGAAGACTGATCAGTGATTCAGAACATGTGGCTGTAGAACAGATGATACGATCACAAAATTGATAATCGACCTTTGGCCTAGGGTACTCTGGTACCATGTACACTTATGAGCATCCTTATGTTTGAACATGGTGTTCATTATGGACAACCCATGAATAACACAGAAGTCCAGTAATAAACAACTGCTCGGGTTTAGATCATTCCTCCCAATCACGACCATCCAGGTGTCTCTCTCATTGCCCACGTGGGCGTTGAAGTCCCCCAGCAGAACAATGGTGTCCCCCACCGGAGCCCCATACAGGACTCCATTCAGAGACTCCAAGAAGGCCGAATACTCCAAACTGCTGTTCGGTGCATACACGCAAGCAACAGTCAGAGTTCCCCACCACCACCCGAAGGTGCAGAGAGGCAACCCTCTCATCTACCGGGGTAAGCTCCAACATAGTGGCACTCAGCCGGGGAATCGTGAGTATCTTGAGGCTGTGCATGGAGGCGAGGCCCACCAGATGTAACTGGTAATGCTCCACCTCCTGCACAAGCCCCACCTCCTTCACCCACAGCAAGGTGACGTTCCAAAACCCCAGAGCTAGCCCCTGCTGCCCAGGTCTGGTCCATCAAGGCCCTCGATTTTCACTGCCACCCATGGAACAGTGCACGCGACACCAGTGGTTCCCCATGTGGGTTGTGAGCCCACAGACTTTAAATAGCCCACAGGGCTATTTAAATACTGTATTAAATGCAATGTATTTGTGGAAAAGAAATAGAATCAAAGTATCACAATGTGACATCAAGTGTTTGCAGAAACGACTGAACACAGACATATGAATGGACTATTGTCAGCCCAGAACAATGACATGTCCTGCTTTCATTTTAAACAGCTGGCAAAATTCAATTAAGCTTCACACTCAGATGTCTGTCTTTGGTCCTTTTTTTAAACAGAGAACAAAAAAGATGGATGACAGTGGGTTTTTTTTTGGCATTTATGTCTAAAACTAAAGGAGTTTTTAGTGTTAAGACACTTGTAACAAATCATCAAGAACAGCTGTAGAATGATTTATTGGGTTCTAAAATGCATTTTGAGATCACTGGCTTTGGCTGATGCCTGTGCACATTAGGCCATTAAACACACACACACACCTGCTGTCATACCTGACACGTGAACATTTCCATGTGGCTTGTGTAGAACGATGCTAAGACTCTCCTTTAATACGGCACTTAAGGAAGGGCAATGAAGCCCTAACGAAACAAGAAATCTGGACTTTCATTGACTTTCGTTGGCATCGTTTAACCTTTGCGCAGCTTCGTTCCTGCAGCTGGCGCTTTGTCAGGATATTTAAACTGGTGAAAAATCTGAACGAAGGCCAACGAAAACCTCAATTCGTCCGTGTTTCATTTTGCTGTCGTTCTTGACGTTTTTAAACGTTTGTTTAGTTTTTGTGACATTATTGTTTAGTTTGACTTCGTTTGACCAGCTCAAGTTCTTGATCAGCTGCAGCTGGTGGAAATAACCGCACACAGGGGTTCAGTGTGCGCATTCACATGGACTGATCAATTTACTGTTTTGATATATTCAATCATCTTTACACTTATATTTATTCCCTGTTTTGAGAGTTTTATGTTATAAATCAATATATATACAGCAGTGACCACAGCACACCGGAGATTTTTTGTTTTTTTCATTTTAGATGCAGACAGATGTCTTAAGCCAGTGGGAATGAGTGTTTTAAAATGGTGGGAAACATGCAAAAGCTATAACATTACCTGACAGAAAACACGAGGACTGAAACAGAGACACATATCAATCAGTCACCAATTATAAAACCAAAACCCTCAAATCCAAACCTTTTAAGAGGTGAACGTATCCAAGGAAAACCAAAAGAGCTGACATCTGTCTTCCATGGTGGACACATATGAGATTCTGTCCCTGCCAAAAGTAATGTAATGACAAGAGCCATTAATTAGTTTTTCTATATAGTGTTTGAGATCAGTCTCTGCTTTTATTGTCTGGTATTTGTGTGCACGTTACGTGGTACATCAGGACCAGGTTTGAGAACCGCTGTGTTAAACACTGGTGATACAAACTCAGATTTTTGTGCACCCAAAGATATAGGGCAGCGCAGCCTCATTTGAACCCTGCATGATATCGCGGGATTTGACCACTTATGGGGACCACCGGTCCCGTCGCACAATACTAAGACAGCATCACTTCACACGGATAAACTGTGTATTGTTTTGTTTTCAGCTGCAGTCACCGAAGCAGTTGCGAAAAGTGCAGTGATTTTTGGTTCCCGGTGGAGAAGGGAAGACGAGGCAAACAGCCTGCACAGCTAACCAGAGCAGCTACGTTTTCTCGCCTGCAAAACCGCCTCGATATGTTTGAGCTCCGGGTCATAAACAAACCACAACACATGAAAATTCAGTAAGGTATATCTTATATATTATATTCCAAATCTAAGGTGGAACTATGCCAGTATACAAAGGTATATCTAAAAAGGAAGAGTAAAATAGAGTAGAAAAGAGTAGAGTAGAGCCACTTAGGTGCCTGGTCTTGAGAACCAGGGATGGTAGGTTCATGTTCACTTTCCACCACATCGTCACTTTTTTTTTTGCATTTTCACTTTGTTTGCTGTGTAATTTACCCAAAAACTCAGAGACGGCTGTCCCTGGATGTGGGATTATTGCATCATATGTCATATTTTAACCCTTTAACGCCCGTCTTCAAACAAGACTGCGCTACCCAATTGTATCATCACTGTCAGGTGTTTCTTGTGACCTAAGATTTTTTTAAACTATTATGTGCCTGATTTACTAAAGGTTTGTGTGTGTGTGTGTGTGTGTGTGTGTGTGTGTGTGTGTGTGTGTGTGTGCACACATTTATCAGAATCCATTTCAGCTGCTTTTGTGTTGCTCCACTGCTCAATCTCCATATAACTGGTGTTTGACAATGACTTTTATTCCAGAATTAATTAAAGTTAAAGCAAATTAGAGTTAAACATTTCCAAGCAAAGTGCAAGACTGTTTGAAGAAGGTAACGTACAGTTCAGCGAACAGCACTGCCAAGAACAGATTCCGTGTCTTCTGCGAGCATTTTTTTTTCACATAATTTTTACAGTGCACATTCAGTTTGTGCTTTTATTGTGTGCGTGCGTGTGTGCATGCATGCGTGTGCACACATATGCTTGCACAGGTTTTTTTAAAGCTGGCTTGCTGAGCTGATACAGCTGAAAGCACCGCTCCCAAAGTGCACCTTGTGACGAAATATTTTATATGTGAAGTTAAAAATATAAATCTGTAAATGCATACACGCTTACAATCTGCATTATTATAACACAGAACCTGTGGGTTCACAGAGCTTCTTGTAGGTTCGTTGAGGAGTGTTTGGAAAAGTGAAGAGCAGAAAGTGACACTTCCTGTAAACACACAGCAGTCTTTATTCGGTCATTAAAATTGTTTTAAAATTAGTTTTTCTATTTTTCATGGCTTTGACATCTTTACCAGTAATAGAAAAGGTGTTAATTATTTAATGTTGCTAGGTCTATTCTCTAGAGGGGTGCAGTACATGTGACTCAACACACCTAAATGAAAATCAACACACCACACAGCTATGCTACAGGTGTGATGTTTGCAGTGTGTTTCAGGTCTTATGTGTTCCAGTATTTTTGTTAACCTCAAATCCGATGATGATCTGACAAAAAAAAAAAAAAAAAAAGTGCAACGTATTAAATAGATATTTCTCAGGAACTACCGGAAATTGTAGTCTCACATTCATCTTTTCATCTCAACCCCAAATGTGTTCAGTGTGTCTTCAGAGAAATAGTAGCAAAATTAAAATCGGAATGCAGTGCCAACTAAAGTAAAAGCCGATTAAAGTTAAACAAAGTGCAAGACGGTTTGAAGAAGGTAACAGTCCAGTTCAGTGAACAGCACTGCCAAGAACAGAAATAAAGGGGGCAGAGTAAAGCAGGATGTTACAGAGTTAAATGTGTGATGAAAGGCTGACGTCCACGCTTTTCTTCTGCAGATGGCAGAGGGCCGTCAGTGCCAAATTCACCTCCTTGACAGCAGGAAGCTGGAGCTGCTGGTTCAGGTACACTTCAGCTTTCTCATGATCAATGATCATGTTTAATTATTTCATAGTTTTTATTTCACATGGAGACACTTTTCCTTAATCGTCACTAATGCAGACGGGCAACACTGCTGCATGTCTGCAGGTCGCTGGCTTTGGCAGCCAGACAGACAGTTTGCCACTTTCAGTAAATCTCCCCCCCCCCCCACTTGACCACATGTAGAAAAGCACAGCTTTCAATTTCCAGTGCTGTACTGCCACCTTGTGGTGGTTACCCTGTACTGTAAATTAAAGACCGTGATGTTCACACAAACGTCCACATAGTGAGGTTTTATTTATGTTTGCTATAACAAAACAAAAATAAGTGAGTAAAAATACTGGAGAAAATAATAATAATAATAATAATAATATTGCCATCAGTGCATTCATCTTTGATGGGTTCAAACTTGTATCTTCCTATGTCCTCTTTAATGTGATATGTGAAATTCAGTGTATATTCTGAAACTAATTTGCTGTCATTGTCAATCTGTCAACATTTCAGCCCAAGCTTCTGTCTCGTGAGTTGTTAGATATGGTGTCTTCACATTTCAACCTGAAGGAAAAAGAATACTTTGGATTGTGCTTCATAGATGACACGTGAGTACGGTTCATAATCCAAAAGCTTTGTAAACCATTCAGGAAAAAGTACATTCATATGTGTGAACTGGACTCATTAATCCCCACTGGACAAAAGGACAAAAGGGGGACATTGACTTGCACATTGTCCATGTGTCCACATGCATTTTGCATCACTACTCTTAGCTTCATAGTGGAGTAGAGCAGAGAAGGATTTTCTTTCACCAAAACAGATCAAATCCAAGCTTGCATCTCAGATGTACCTTCTGGCAATTTGTAGTGAAACTTTCAGTTATTCTTTTGAAGAAAATCCTCCTCTATACCACTTCATCATGAAGATGGATAACTGGTGATACAAAATGCAAAGCTTGCACTGTGCATATTTTCTCCTATCACAGCCACATAAGCCTATAACTTCTTCTGGGTTGTCTGGGTGTCTTGGTGGCTTTCCTCACTCTTCTACTTCTTGCACAGTCACTCAGTTTTTGAGAACTGTCGACTCCATGCAGATTTACCATAGAGTGCCATATTGTTTGGGAGACAGGGAGAGAGTTTTTGGACCCTGTCTTACACCTGGTGAAAAACAGCACACTACGCTAGCATCATAGTTTCCAACTGATGCACACGGTTTAAATAGCAGATGGGCCTGTGCTCACCCATGCACCATACTTTGTGCTCAGGTTATGTAATGAACAAAAGTTTAATGCTGCGTCTGCACATAACAATGACAAGTCACGAATGCCATGAAATATACAATGTTGGCTGCTGATCATGAATGTGATGATTCGGGTCAGAGACGTCAGGGGTCCTCAGGAACTGTTGCAACAGTTACCTACCACGCGTTACCATTAATGGCACGTGTTGCTAGCGAATTATCACGAACCATGACGCACGGTCAATAATAATGTTCTGTGCTGTTGCGCGCGATTGCGCATAACAGCACATTGTTACATTTTGTCAGGAATTTGTCAGGAATGCTGTGAATCAGGTGAATTGTCTCCACACACCCCCATATTCATGCGACCATCAGCTGCTGAACCGTTCACATCGCTCCAGATTGCTCCTCGACACCCAGATGAATCCACAGCAGAAGAAGAATTTTGCGATTGCATGTTTAGTTGGGCTCTGTGCCATGGAGTTGCACAGAAAGGAGGAGGAGGAGACGGAGAGAGCCAGATGTCTGGCTGCATGTGGCTCTCCTCTGACTCAGACTCGTTCTCCCAAACATTAGCCACAACAGCAGGTGGAACACCTGCAGGAGCGCGCTAAAGAGCATCGGAATGAGACTTAGCTGACTTGGCGTCACTGTTCCTCGTTGGCAAACTGCAGCAATCAAACCTGAATGCGGTGCAGCAGGATTTAATTGTGCGCACATGAGAGAAGTCATTGAAATGTGACGCTACGTTATAATTCGTGTCAAAACAGTTTCCGTGTCAATTCGTAACAACGCGTGACAGTTTGGGCTCCAAGAACCATCACAGGAACCACTACGAACGCTGTCGCGCTCATTAAGGATCACCACTAATCAAGATGGATCAATACGCTGAGTTGCAGGTGTCCAGGATATTTCCCTCGATTACAGTGAAAGTGTGCACATTGTTGAATGTGTTCGCTAGGGGAAGAAAAGGTAAAAGAATCAAGAGATACAAATGTTCTAATGTGGTTGATTGTTTTTTGCCCGCTGCTCAGAGGACAGAATAACTGGCTGCATTTGGACCGTAAAGTCCTGGACCATAACTTTTCCAAGACATCCGGTCCTTTGGAGCTCAGGTTCCTTGTGAGGTGAGTGTTCTGTGCACATAGTGGAATGTGGAAATGTTCTTATCAGGAACATCTTGATGTTTTCAACACGCTACACTGAGCTTTAATCTCAGGCTGGCTCTGACCAGCAGGTGGCGCTGATGGATCACTGAGTGTGATCCAGTCTGTGGCTCATCATGAAAACTGACAAAATTGAACTTGTGTGACCCATAATGTCACTCTTTACAGGTTTTACATTGAGAGGATCACATTCTTAAAAGAAAACACAACGGTGGAGCTCTTCTTCCTAAATGCTAAAACTTTAGTGTTTAATGTAAGTGTTTTTGTTTTGTTTTGTTTTTGCATTCAAACTATTTTTAAATGCATTTGCTTTTAAAGAATACTGTATGTGCAGTTGAATTTCTTTAATATTTTTCACAGTTTGACTTGGCATTTAGTATTGACATCACATTTCCACATGTCATAAACTGAACCCTGATCCAGTTATTGATCTCATTATTAATTAACTGTATTGATGATGATTATTCAGACTTATAGACACTAACTGTCTTAATACACATAACTGTTTCAAACAAGTGACTCTGTAGGCTTGTGTCACAATGGATATGTGCAGGGTGGAATTTTATATCTATTTAATAACTCCTTATATGTTCTTAATTTTGCTGTGTACCAAACCTCATTAGCTTTTTTAAGGTTTATGTTCAGAGCCACTTTGACACGTATGTGCATCCATCCACTTGTTTATTACAGTTAAGGGTCACGAGAGCTGGAGCCTATCCCAGGAGTCATAGACCGAATTTTTTTTTTTTTGCACAAAATTCTACACACAATACCCCATAATGACAATGTGAAAAGATTTTTGGGGGAAATTTTTGCAAATTTATTCATGATAAAAAAAAACAACAACAACTAAGAAATCATGTGTACGTAAGTATTCACAGCCTTTGCAGTGAAGCTCAAACTTGAGCTCAGGTGCATCCTGATTCTGTTGATCATCCTTGAGATGTTTCTGCAGCTTAATTGGAGTCCACCTGGGGTAAATTCAGTTGATTGGACATGATTTTGAAAGACACACACCTGTCTACATATAAGGTCCTACAGTTGACAGTGCATGTCAGGGCACAAACCAAGCATGAAGTCAAAGGAATTGTCTGTAAACCTCTGAGACAGGATTGTCTCGAGGCACAAATCTGGGGAAGGGTACAGAAACAATTCTGCTGCTGTGAAGATCCTAGTGAGCACAGTGGCCTCCATCATCTATAAATGGAAGATGTTCAGATCCACAAGGACTCTTCCTAGAGCTGGCTGCCCATCTAAACTGAGTAGAAGGGCCTTAGTCAAGGAGGTGACCAAGAACCCGATCATCACTCTATGAGAGCTCCAGTATTCCTCTGTGGGGAGACAAGAACCTTACAGAAGGACAACTTTCTCTGCAGCAATCCACCAATCAGGCCTGTATGGTGGATTGGCCAGACAGACGCCACTCCTTAGTAAAAGGCACATGACAGCCCACCTGGAGTTTGCCAAAAGGCACCTGAAGAACTCTCAGACCATGAGAAACAAAATTCTCTGGTCTGATGAGACAAAAAACTGAACTCTTTGGCGTGAATTCCAGGCGTCATGTTTGGAGGAACCCAGGCACCATCCCTACAATGAAGCATAGCATCGTGCTTTGGGGATGTTTTTCAGCAGCAGGAACTGGAAGACTAGTCAGGATTGAGGGAAAGATGAATGCAGCAATGTACAGAGCCATCCTGGATGAAAACCTGCTCCAGAGCGCTCTTGACCTCAGACTGGGGCGATGGTTTATCTTTCAGCAGGACAAAGACCCTAAGCACACAGCCAAGATATCAAAGGAGTGGCTTCAGGATAACTCTGTGAATGTCCTTGAGTGGCCCAGCCAGAGCCCAGACCTGAATCTGATTCAACATCTCTTGAGAGATCTGAAAAAGGCTGTGCACCGACGCTCCCTATCCAACCTGATGGAGCTTCAGAGGTGCTGCAAAGAGGAATGGACAAAACTGCCCAAAAACAGGTGCATCAAGATTGTGGCATCATATTCAAGAAGACTTGACTTGGCTGGGTGTAAATGCTTGGCCGAAAAGCTACTTGTGTAAAGATTGACTGTGCAAAGTCGATATAGTTCATTTAAAGTGACTGCAGAGTGCAATGAAGTTAATGAAATGTATGACCCTGCTTTGTGGCCAGAAGGGGCATTTGTGCGACGCTTTTACAAAATGCGTAAAACTAAGGCTAGTGCTGGTCCAGGAGTCGCTGTTACGCATGGTGTGGCTGTCACACATTAGATACGAGGGCTGTCCGTAAAGTATAGGTCCTTTTTATTTTTTTCAAAAACTGTATGGATTTCATTCATATGTTTTTATGTCAGACATGCTTGAACCCTCGTGCGCATGCGTGAGTTTTTCCACGCCTGTCGGTGACGTCATTCGCCTGTGAGCACTCCTTGTGGGAGGAGTCGTCCAGCCCCTCGTCGGAATTCCTTTGTCTGAGAAGTTGCTGAGAGACTGGCGCTTTGTTTGATCAAAATTTTTTCTAAACCTGTGAGACACATCAAAGTGGACATGGTTTGAAAAATTAAGCTGGTTTTCAGTGAAAATTTTAACAGCTGATGAGAGATTTTGAGGTGATTCTGTCGCTTTAAGGACTTTTCACGGTGCGAGACGTCGTGCAGCGCTCTCAGGCAGCGTCATCAGCCTGTTTCAAGCTTAAAACCTCCACATTTCAGGCTCTGTTGATCCAGGACGTCGTGAGAGAACAGAGAAGTTTCAGAAGAAGTCGGTTTCAGCATTTTATCCGGATATTCCACTGTTAAAGGAGATTTTTTTAATGAAAGACGTGCGGACGGGTCCGCGCGTCAGGACGCAGCCGACGCGGCGCGGCGGCACAGGAAAAACACCTCCGTGTTGATAACCATTTGTTAAAATCCAGTTGGCTTTTGATGGCTTTCAGTGGAGTGAGTATATGAGAAATTGTTTATCAGCTGGAGATGTTCCAACTTGTCCTCAAGGCTTCCAACAGAGGTGTTTTTCCTGTGGCGGAGCGTCGCGGCGGCTGCGAGCCGACGCTGCAATCCGCCCGCACGTCTTTCATTAAAAAAATCTCCTTTAACAGTGGACTATCCGGATAAAATGCTGAAACCGACTTCTTCTGAAACTTCTCTGTTCTCTCACGACGTCCTGGATCAACAGAGCCTGAAATGTGGAGGTTTTAAGCTTGAAACAGGCTGATGACGCCGCCTGAGAGCGCTGCGCGACGTCTCGCACCGTGAAAAGTCCTTAAAGCGACAGAATCACCTCAAAATCTCTCATCAGCTGTTAAAATTTTCACTGAAGACCAGCTTAATTTTTCGAACCATGTCCACTTCGATGTGTCTCACAGGTTTCGAAAAAATTTTGATCAAACAAAGTGCCAGTCTCTCAGCAACTTCTCAGACAAAGGAATTCCGACGAGGGGCTGGACGACTCCTCCCACAAGGAGTGCTCACAGGCGAATGACGTCACCGACAGGCGTGGAAAAAACTCACACATGCGCACGAGGGTTCAAGCATGTCTGACGTAAAAACATATGAATGAAATCCATATAGTTTTTGAAAAAAATAAAAAGGACCTATACTTTACGGACAGACCTCGTATACTGTTTATGATGAGGGTCGTGTCATATAACACTCGAGGACTGCATCTAGGACAAACTGCAGCGGATAAAGCGCAACGTCTCGTTGTTGACCAACTGTTTGAGATCATGGATATTTTGTGTATACAAGAGACTTTTTTGCCCACACAAGAGCTAAACAGACTTAACTCTGTACATGTGGACTTTCATGGGGCAGGAGGGTCCACGACAGACTTGAGCCAGGGAATTGTGCACGGCAGAATACCTGGTGGTGTGGCTATACTGTGGCGCAAGAAATATGACCCTGTTACCACAGTGATTAGGCTGGGTGTTGATTGGTGTATTGGAATCAAAGTTGCCATTAATAATAGTGTGTTCATAGTCCTAAATGTTTATCTGCCATATGAATGTTATGAGAATGAAGCAGAATATTTCCAAAAGCTGGCTTATATAAATTCTTTTATTGAGGAAAGTGAATGTACTTGCATTTATATTTTGGGGGATTACAATGCAGATATATCCGATGTAAAGTCCCCATTTGGTCAGCATTTACTCCAGTTTTGTCAGAGTAATAAACTGAGCTTGTCAAGTAAGGCTCTTTTACCGGATGACAGCTACACATACTATGTGAGTGAGGCCTAGAACACCACATCCTGGCTGGATCACTGCATATGCACTTGAGATGCTCATGGAAGTATAATGAAGGCTGAGATCTGGTATGGGATGGCAACTGCAGACCACATACCCATGTCCTTCACATTAAATGTACAGAGTCTGCCTGAGCTCAGTATTAAAGAGGACCATACCCTCAGTGGGAAATTTGAGTGGGCAAAACTCACAGAGTATGATCTACAGAACTATTATCATTCTACAGAGAGTAACCTTCAAAAAGTTAAAATTCCAGTTGACATTTTAAACTGTGGTAATATTAATTGTGCAGACCTGAATCATAAAGAAGCTCTTTGTTGCATGTATGATGAAATTGTATGTGAGCTACATAATGCAAGTAAACCATATTGTAACAGAAGGGCCAAGCATCAGTTTGGTAGATCTGGATGGAACGAGCATGTGAGGAAGACCCATCAGGAAGCCAGAGAGGCCTTTCGTCTCTGGGTCTCTGCTAGTAGGCCAAGGAGGGGCCCTTTATGTGAAATGAAGAAGCAAGCTGGTAGAAAATTTAAATATGCTGTGCAATTCATAAAGAGGAATGAGGAAACCCTTAGTGCTAATTCTCTAGCCCAAAAGCTAATGCATAATGATGTGAGAGAGTTTTGGAAGGAAGTGCACAACATGAATGTGTGTAAAATCCCTCTACCTTCGACAATTGAAGGGTTGCTGGACTGGATAATATTGTTGTACTCTGGAAAGGACATTATAGTGAATTATTCAATTGTGTTAAGAGTACAGATTTTGATATTGATTTTGTACCTGGTGAAAATGTGTCTGTCACTGTTGAACAGGTTGCTGTTGCAATTAAGAAACTCATTTTGAGTAAATCATGTGGACTTGATAAGATCACTGCAGAACATCTGAAATATGCAAGCCACTGACTTCACGTTTTGCTCTCACTATGTTTTACCGCAATGCTAATGCATGGTACATTGCCCTGTTCTATGTTGTCTGTCCTCCTTGTGCCTGTAATTAAAGATAAAACAGGCAAAATTTCCAGCATTGACAATTATAGACCAATAGCATTAGCCAGTGTGCTCTCAAAGGTCCTTGAAATAGTACTTTTTGAGCGTTTCCAGAAATACAACCCCTGGCAATAATTATGGAATCACCGGCCTCGGAGGATGTTCATTCAGTTGTTTAATTTTGTAGAAAAAAAGCAGATCACAGACATGACACAAAACTAAAGTCATTTCAAATGGCAACTTTCTGGCTTTAAGAAACACTATAAGCAATCAGGAAAAAAAACTGTGGCACGGTTAGGGTTACGGTTACTTTTTTAGACCAAGCAGAGGGAAAAAATATGGACTCACTCAATTCTGAGGAATAAATTATGGAATCACCCTGTAATTTTCATTCCCAAAACTAACACCTGCATCATATCAGATCTGCTCGTTAGTCTGCATCTAAAAAGGAGTGATCACACCTTGGAGAGCTGTTGCACCAAGTGGACTGACAGGAATCATGGCTCCAACATGAGAGATGTCAATTGAAACAAAGGAGAGGATTATCAAACTCTTAAAAGAGGGTAAATCATCACGCAATGTTGCAAAAGATGTTGGTTGTTCACAGTCAGCTGTGTCTAAACTCTGGACCAAATACAAACAACATGGGGCGGTTGTTAAATGCAAACATACTGGTAGACCAAGGAAGACATCAAAGTGTCAAGACAGAAAAGTTAAAGCAATATGTCTCAAAAATCGAAAATGCACAACAAAACAAATGAGGAACGAATGGGAGGAAACTGGAGTCAACGTCTGTGACCGAACTGTAAGAAACCGCCTAAAGAAAATGGGATTTACATACAGAAAAGCTAAACGAAAGCCATCATTAACACCTAAACAGAAAAAAACAAGGTTACAATGGGCTAAGGAAAAGCAATCGTGGACTGTGGATGACTGGATGAAAGTCATATTCAGTGATGAATCTCGAATCTGCATTGGGCAAGGTGATGATGCTGAAACGTTTGTTTGGTGCCGTTCCAATGAGATTTATAAAGATGACTGCCTGAAGAGAACATGTATATTTCCACAGTCCACAATCATGGGACTGATCTGTGTATTTTTTCTTTAAAAGAGGCTTTAAGTAAGTACAGGAGGCAGAGCTCCACCATGTTTCTGTGCTTTCTAGATGCCTCTAAAGCCTTTGATCGTGTCAACCATGGCAAACTATATGAAATACTAAAACAAAAGGGGGTTCCTCTCTATTTGATCAGGGCTTTTGCATTTCTGGTATAGGCATCAGACTATGAGAGTCAGATGGGGAACTGGGAATTCAGATCCTTTTCCTGTGTCAAATGGAGTGAGACAAGGTGGGATTCTGTCCCCAATTCTCTTTAATTTGTATATGGACAATCTTTCTGAAAGACTAAGCCAATGTAAGACAGGCTGCATGGTGGACGAGAGGCTTCTGAACCACCTACTCTATGCAGATGACCTGGTAATTATGTCACCTTACTCTGCAGGTCTGCAGCAATTATTAGGGGTCTGCTCTGTTTATGGAGCACAATATGACATCAAGTTTAACTCCAAAAAGAGTGTGGTGATGGTGATGAGGACGAAAGAGCACGTGAAGACTGTGTTCCCTGCGTTTCATCTTGCAGGAGGGGAGCTTGAGATTGTTGAGAGGGTCAAATACATCGGTCACATCATCAGGAGTGACCTCAGAGATGATGACATACAAAGGCAGTATTGCAAAACTGTACGCACAGGCTAACACTTTAGCACGAAAATTTCATCGGTGCACGACACCTGTTAAGATTGCCCTCTTTAAGGCATACTGCCACACCGCTCTACACTGCCCCACTTGTAGTGCAAGTACGAGGTCTATTAGATAATAAACCGACCCTTTTATTTATTTTTTTAACTATATGGATTTGAATGACGTGCGATTACACCAATCATGCTTGAACCCTCGTGCGCATGCGTGAGTTTTTTCACGCGTGTCGGTGACGTCATTTCCCTGTGGGCAGGCCTTGAGTGAGATGTGGTCCAGCCCTCTCGGCTGAATTCCTTTGTTTCACACGCTGCTCGAGACGGCGCGTGTTGCTTTATCAACATTTTTCTGGACCTGTGAGGAATATCCGAGTGGACACTATTCGAGAAATTAAGCTGGTTTTCTGTGAAAAGTTTAACCGGCTGATGAGAGATTATGGGGTGTTTCTGTCGGTGTAAGGACTTCCCACGCAGCGGGACGTCGTGCAGCGCTTCCAGGCGCCGTCGTCTGCCTGTTTCGACCTGAAAACATCCTAATTTAAGGCTTAATTCACACAGGACGTCGTGAGAGAACAGAGAAGATTCAGAAGAGGCCGGCATGAGGACTTTATGCGGACATTCCACTGTTTAAGGACATTTTGTAATGAAAGACGTGCGCGCAAATTCGCCGAGTTGTTTTCTGTGACGTACTCCGCAAATCTGTGTGCGCCGCGACAGGAAAAAACACCTCCGTGTTGAAACCATTTGTAAAATTCAGGCGGCTTTGATGGCTTTCAACAAGTAGTAACTGAGAAATGTGTAACAGCTTGGGCATGTTCCAACTTGCCCGTTAAGTTTCCACGGAGGTGTTTTCCTGTGGCGACCCCCGCGTCGGTCCGGCCCGACATGCGACTCTGCCCACCGTTTCTTTCATTACAAAATGTCTGTTAACAATGGAATGTCGAATAAACTCCTCAGCCGACTTCTTCTGTAAGTTCTCTGTTCTCTGACGACTTACTGGGTCAACAGAGCCTGAAATGTTGTAAGTTTTCAACTTGAAACCGCGGACGCTGCCACCTCGAAGCGCAGATCGCCGTCAGGCCCGGGGCTGTCCTTACGGCGACACTACCAGACCAAAATCTCTCATCAGCCGTTAAAATTTTTACCGAAAACTAGCTGAATTTATCGAATGGTGTCCCTCAGTTGTGCCTTACAGGTTTTGAAAAAAATTTGATCAAACAAAGCAGCAGTCTGAGCCATTCCTAACAATGAAAAAATCGACAAGAGGGTGGGTGACTCCTCACTCAAAGACTGCCCACAGGCGAATGACGTAACCGACAGGCGTGAAAAAACTCTCGCATGCCCACGAGGGTTCAAGCATTCTGATGTAATCGCACGTGATTCAAATCCATATGGTTTTTGAAAAAAATAATAAGGTCGGATACTTTTCTAATAGACCTCGTATAGTAAGAGTAAATTTAAAAGACTGGCAGGTTGCTTATAATGATGCTCTTCGCATCCTACGGAAGGAGCCTTCGATGGACAAGTGCCAGCTTGTTGTTTTGTGCAAAATAATGTTACCCTGAATGCTGCAATTAGAAACTTTGGATATTCATTCATAAAGCGCCTTGTAGGTCTCAAAGAATGAAAATGATAAAGGTTTTGACAGTGCCTGGATATAGCAGTGTCCGGTTTACCTCTGAGCTCGGAGGCACTGGAGGAACTGCTTGTATGGACTATAGACTCATATCATTGTGTTGTCTGTATTGTCCTGTGTGTTGTATGTATTTTATGTATTTTTATATGGACCCCTTGGTGTCTGAAATAAAGGTTGATTGATTGTACATCTGATTTCTTAGTTTTTTTTTAAATAAATTTGCATAAAAACTTTTTTCATGTTGTCCATTATGGTGGTGTTGTGAACAGAATTTTGAGGAAAAAATAAATAAATGTATTCCATTTTAGAATAAAGTTGTAATATAACAAAATGTGTGAAAAAGTGATGTGCTGTGAATAGTTTCTGGATATGCACTGTACAGAGAGACAGAAACTCATTCACACCTGCGCTCAATTTAAATCACAGTTCACACTAACCCTAACCCTAACCCTGCATGTCTTTGTAAGTGTAACGAAAGCCAGACCGGTCAGAGGGACCCACGCACGCAGTGAGATAACAAGTGAGCCTGGGACTTTCTCACTTGAGGCAACAGTGCTCTAATCCACTGGACTACCCTGTACAGTACCTTTTCAAAACAGATGAACACCAAACAAAGGACAGCTGTGGGAGAGGGTCTACTCCAGTGTATGAATGAACTAGGCATTATCCAGCTAGCAGTTTGGATTGAAAACTCACAAATACTGAATATGCATACAAAATTTTACAGTTTTGTTGTTTTTGTTTAGAAACCAGATTTGAAAACTTCTGCACAGGTTAGGATAGGCTCCAGCTCCACGTGGCCTTAATTGGAATAAGCGGGTATAGAAAATTAATGAGGGGGAAAATGAAAAAAGTAGGGTTGTCAGGTTAGTGAACAACTTTTTTGTTTTTGTTTGTTTTTCTTTAACCTTACAGAGGAGGGGTACGATGTAGAGAAGCTATTTCAAATATTTAAATCAAATCCATAAACTTTAACTTGTAATCTCAGATGTTCGTTTCCATTTATTCGTCGATAGAAGAGTTAAAAGCGCTGACAAACCGTTTTGTCTCCGCGGGTTTGAGTGGAGTGGAGATTCCGAGCTGCACTGGAACGCAGCACGCGATCAAAGGGGTGCAGTGCGGGGCGCCCCGCGTGGGAGCGCTGCCTGGTCACCATGGGAGACGGAGACTCTTGAACCTGCTGTTGGACTGTACCACTTACCGAAGGGGTCGACGTCACTTAAAAACCATATTTTAACGCACCCTCGTGTTTTTATTTGTAATTTTAATATTTTACTTAAGGTGCCGCGACACTTTGTTAATTAGCAGAATTAATTGGACGTCGTGGACATTTTGGGTCGGCGTGTTGCCTCTGCGGCAGTGGTTCAGTCGGTAACGGTGGGACCGAGGTACGGGACAAGAGAAGATTTTCACTCAAGCATTTCGGACGCTCTGCACTTTGGGTTTAACGTTAATTTTTTTATTATTGTGTACAACAGGAGACCATCGAAGCGGAGAGCGTAAACATTTTCAAGTTAGCCGCATTCGCATTGCAGGTAAGAAAGTGTTTATAGACTGAGAAAAATGTTGGTGCTCACGTCAAATGTGAATAAAGACGATCAGTGAAGGCGACATTTGAAAGTCTTCCCGAGTTTGCTTGGGAAGAAACGGAATCCTTTTGAAAATAGTTTTCAGGAGCTTCTTACTGTAAAAAAGGAACTGAAGGATGTGGCTCGGATAGGTTTAGTTTTTAATTTGTAGAGACGCTAAGTCACTGCTTTAAGGTGTCGCTCGCAACTGCCTGTCTATCATTGTGTTGTTTTCTGTTTTAAAGGAGGCCAAAGGAAACTACAGCAGGTAGACCTGATGGACTTTGTTTTATTATCAACGTCAAATAAAAGTACAATGATTAGGCAAGTGAGTATTCTGATCTTAATCATTTCTGTGCATAGGTTCTCAAGCCCAACCAAAACAAGATTTTTTTAAACGGATACCATTTCGATATTTGGTTATCCTAAATTCCGATATACTGATCATTTCATTTTTTTCCACAGAAACACATAGCATCAACAAAGGAACTGTGGCTTAGTGTTAGCACCGTTACATCACAGCAGGAAAGGTCCTGGAATTGATTTCTATCATCGTTTCTGTGTGGAGTTTTGCATGTTATGCCTGTGTTCCACGTGGGTTTCCTCTGGTTGCTCTGGCTCCCTTCCAAAGACATGCAGGTTAGGTGAAGTGGTGACTCTACATTGACCGCAGGTGTGCGTCCGTGTGAGTGAATGTTTGTGTGGCCTTGTGATAGTCTGGTGTCCTGATCAAGGTCTACCCACCTCTTGCCCTATGACTGCTGGGATAAGCTCCAGTCCCCCACCCCTGTGATCCTTGATAAGAGTCAGCCAGTGTCGCAGACCAAACGGTCTGCCTCTAAAACTGGTTCGCCCTGCTCCACTGCACATGCATCATTTCGGAGCTCAGCAGCTCATCTGAGATGGACTTTCTTTACCCAAAGTGATCAAATGGATTATGGGATTATTAACCATCAGATGACAAGGTAAAAGCTCTTGTCAGGCGTGGCACAAACCGAGCAGGACACAAATGCAAAACTCTCACACAACAGACTGGTGTAAGCAAAGGTTTAATTACAAGCTGGAATTCGGTACACAGGAGGTCCAGTAGCGACGGCAAAGGTACAGACAGACGTGAGTGAGGCTTGGTCCAAAAAACAGGCTGTAGTCAAAAACACGGTGTGGAGGTAATCAGAGGCAATGACAAGGTCAAGGACAAAACAAGGTCAGATACCAGCAGGCTGAATACAAAGCAAAAAAAGGCAAGGACGTGAGTGCTGGAAAGCGAAATCATTCAACAATCGAGCAAGGGACTGTGAGACTGCGAGGGCTTATATAACTGGTGATTAATTAGTGCAACAAGACACAGTGTCGGTGAAGGTTCTGGAAGGGGGCGTGACCAGGAAGACAGGCAAGTGCAAGAGAGTGAAGGCAGGAAGACAGAGTGAAGTGATGAAAGAGACAAACACGTGAGCAAGTGCAAGAGTGGGAGTGAACGAAAATACAAAGCAGACAGAAAAAGAGTGAGACAAAGACACAATGGCTGGTGTAGTGAGTGAACACAAACAAATGAGGACGACATGAGAACAGAGCTAAAACAGAATATGATACTAGGGCACCAGGACAGAGCAAGCATCATGGGAACTAAAAGCAGACCATCAATCAATCAATTTTTTATATAGCGCCAAATCACAACAAACAGTTGCCCCAAGGCACTTTATATTGTAAGGCAAGGCCATACAATATATGTAAACCCCACGGTCAAAACGACCCCCTGTGAGCAAGCACTTGGCTACAGTGGGAAGGAAAACTCCCACCTAACAGGAAAACCCCCAGCAGAACCAGGCCCAGGGAGGGGCAGTCCTCTGGTGGGACTGGTTGGGGCTGAGGGAGAGAACCAGGAAAAAGACATGCTGTGGAGGGGAGCAGAGATCAATCATTAATGATTAAGTGCAGAGTGGTGCATACAGAGCAAAAGAGAAAGAAACAGTGCATCATGGAACCCCCCAGCAGTCTACGTCTATAGCAGCATAACTAAGGGATGGTTCAGGGTCACCTGATCCAGCCCTAACTATAAGCTTTAGCAAAAAGGAAAGTTTTAAGCCTAATCTTAAAGTAGAGAGGGTGTCTGTCTCCCTGATCTGAATTGGGAGCTGGTTCCACAGAGAGGAGCCTGAAAGCTGAAGGCTCTGCCTCCCATTCTACTCTTACAAACCCTAGGAACTACAAGTAAGCCTGCAGTCTGAGAGCGAAGCGCTCTATTGGGGTGATATGGTACTACGAGGTCCCTAAGATAAGATGGGACCTGATTATTCAAAACCTTATAAGTAAAAGAAGAATTTTAAATTCTATTCTAGAATTAACAGGAAGCCAATGAAGAGAGGCCAATATGGGTGAGATATGCTCTCTCCTTCTAGTCCCCGTCAGTATTCTAGCTGCAGCATTTTGAATTAACTGAAGGCTTTTTAGGGAACTTTTAGGACAACCTGATAATAATGAATTACAATAGTCCAGCCTAGAGGAAATAAATGCATGAATTAGTTTTTCAGCATCACTCTGAGACAAGACCTTTCTGATTTTAGAGATATTGCGTAAATGCAAAAAAGCAGTCCTACATATTTGTTTAATATGCGCTTTGAATGACATATCCTGATCAAAATGACTCCAAGATTTCTCACAGTATTACTAGAGGTCAGGGTACTGCCATCCAGAGTAAGGATCTGGTTAGACACCATGTTTCTAAGATTTGTGGGGCCAAGTACAATACTTCAGTTTTATCTGAGTTTAAAAGCAGGAAATTAGAGGTCATCCATGTCTTTATGTCTGTAAGACAATCCTGCAGTTTAGCTAATTGTGTGTCCTCTGGCTTCATGGTAGATAAAGCTGGGTATCATCTGCGTAACATGAAAATTTAAGCAATCCGTCTAATAATACTGCCTAAGGGAAGCATGTATAAAGTGAATAAAATTGGTCCTAGCACAAAACCTTGTGGAACTCCATAATTAACTTAGTCTGTGAAGAAGGTTCCCCATTTACATGAACAAATTGTAATCTATTAGACAATATGATTCAAACCACCGCAGCGCAGTGCCTTTAATACCTAGGCATGCTCTAATCTCTGTAATAATTTTATGGTCAACAGTATCAAAAGCACTGAGGTCTAACAGAACAAGCACAGAGATGAGTCCACTGTCCGAGGCCATAAGAAGATCATTTGTAACCTTCACTATGCTGTTTCTGTACTATGATGAATTCTAAAACCTGACTTAAAAGCCTGTGGTACATAGCCAACTAACAAAGATAGATTGATCACATTTAAGATCAAAGCATTAATTATGGTAGGGCTTCCTTGAGCAGTGTGGTAGAAATGGGGTCTAATAGACATGATGGTTTGGATGAAGTAACTAATGAAAATAACTCAGACAGAACAATCGGAGAGAAAGAGTCTAACCAAATACCTGCATCACTGAAAGCAGCCAAAGATAACGATACGTCTTTGGATGGTTATGAGTAATTTTTTCTAATAGTTAAAATTTTGTTAGCAAAGAAAGTCATGAAGTCATTACTAGTTAAAGTTAATGGAATACTCAGCTCATAGAGCTCTGACTCTTTGTCAGCCTGGCTACAGTGCTGAAAAGAAACCTGGGGTTCTTATTTTCTTCAATTAGTGATGAGTAAAAGATGTCCTAGCTTACGGAGGGTTTTTTATAGAGCAACAGACTCTTTTTCCAGGCTAAGTGAAGATCTTCAAATTAGTGAGACGCCATTTCCTCTCCAACTTACGGGTTATCTGCTTTAAGCTACGAGTTTGTGAGTTATACCACGGAGTCAGGCACTTCTGATTTAAAGCTCTCTTTTTTAGAGGAGCTACAGCATCCAAAGTGTCTTCAGTAAGGATGTAAACTATTGACAGATACTCTATCTCACTTACAGAGTTTAGGTAGCTACTCTGCACTGTGTTGGTATATGGCATTAGAGAACATAAAGAAGAATCATATCCTTAACCTAGTTACAGCGCTTTCTGAAAGACGTCTAGTGTAATGAAACTTATTCCCACTGCTGGTAGTCCATCAGAGTAAATGTAAATGTTATTAAGAATGATCAGACAGAAGGGAGTTTTCAGGGAATACTGTTAAGTCTTCTATTTCCATACATAAGTCAGAACAAGATCTAAGATATGATTAAAGTGTGGGTGGACTCATTTACTTTTTGAGCAAGCCAATAGAGTCTAATAATAGACTCTATTGGCTGATCAGAAAGTCATTACTGAGCAAAAAAAACTAAACAGGAACTGACTAATTAACAGAAAGCAAAAGCCAATATTAAGTACAAGAGTAACAGAATGAGAACATCAGATAACAAAACTGGTGACTACAGAATGTGCAATAAATAAAAAAAAAGAACTAGTGATGAGCATAAGTGACAAACAGAACATAATCAGAAGAAACACTTGAGATAAATAACAAATATCTGTGACCAAAGCATAATACAAAAATGTAAACAAACTAAGCTAAGAATACAAGATGCTCAAAAGAAAACTGAACCAGTGACCAAAGCATAATACAAGAATGAAGTAACGAATCAAACTAAGATTAAGTGACTAAGTGACCAATCAAGGTAATGACAGAACAAACCAAAGATAACATGAACATGAAAACTGGCAAGGACAAGAACAAGACCAGCTGAAGCATGACGATGATACATGGCATGATTAAGAAATCCAAAAGGCTCAGAGCACAAACATGGAAAAGAATTCAAAATAATAACATCCCTGGCCCAACAGGGCTGGATCATGACAGCTCTTAAATCTTCTAAAGTCAGTTTTAAGCATAAACAAGGCCATTTTAAGCATAAAGGAGGCCATAATAGTGATGCTTTGAAATGATGGATGCGCAGTGAACACAGCAACTAGCAGCTCATGCAGCTGTGGCGCTCTGATCGCTTCCTCAGCTTTTATGATGAAATAATGCTGAATTTATGTGGAATGATTGTTGTACAAAAGTTTCAGATATCTGTCGCTGAGACAGATGATGACTGGAGTGCAGTTTTAAGCAAAACGAGGTGATAATCGGTGAACCGCGGCTGATGACGCATGTGCGTGAGGGCAGGGTGGACCATTTTTGGGGGGAATGTTCATACGGCAACACCGGGCAGAAAATGAATGAATAAATATATAAGCTTGCCATTTCATTGGCCGCGCTCTAATATTTTCCAAAATCCAGGTCATATTGGATGACTGAATGCTGATTTAAACATTCTCGGGTGATATGTACGAGGTCTCTTAGATAATAAACCGACCCTTTTATTTTTTTTTAACTATATGGATTTGAATGACATGCGATTACACCAATCATGCTTGAACCCTCGTGCGCATGCGTGAGTTTTTTCACGCGTGTCGGTGACGTCATTTCCTTCTGTGGGCAGGCCTTGAGTGTGAGATGTGGTCCCGCCCTCTCGGCTGAATTCCTTTGTTTCACACGCTGCTCGAGACGGCGCGCGTTGCTTTATCAAATTTTTTCTGGACCTGTGAGGAATCTCCGAGTGGACCCTATTCAAGAATTAAGATGGTTTTCTGTGAAAAGTTTAACGGCTGATGAGAGATTTGGGTGTTTCTGTCGTGTAAGGACTTCCCCACGGAGCGGGACGTCCTGCAGCGCTTCCAGGCGCTGTCGTCGGCCTGTTTCGAGCTGAAACATCCTAATTTAAGGCTTAATTCACCCAGGACATCGTGAGAGAACAGAGAAGATTCAGAAGATGGCCGGCATGAGGAATTTATGCGGACATTCCACTGTTTAAGGACATTTTTTTTTAATGAAAGACGTACCGCAAATTCGCCGAGTCGTTTCCGTGACGACTCGCAAATCTGTGTGCGCCGCGACAGGAAAAACACCTCCGTGTTGAAAACCATTTGTAGAATTCAGGCGGCTTTTATGGCTTTCAACAAGTGAGTAACTGAGAATTGTTTAACAGCTTGGGCATGTTCCAACTTGCCCGTTAAGATTTCCAACGGAGGTGTTTTTCCTGCCGCGACCCCCCGCGGTCGGGTCCCCGACATGCGACTCTGCCCGCACGTTCTTTCATTACAAAATGACCGTTAACATGGAATGTCCGAATAAACTCCTCATGCCGACTTCTTCTGAAAGTTCTCTGTTCTCTGACGACTTACTGCGTCAACAGAGCCTGAAATGTGGAAGTTTTCAACTTGAAACGGCGAGACGCTGCCGCCTCGAAGCGCAGATCGCCGTCAGGCGCCGTGGACCGTCCTTAAAGCGACCTACCAGACCAAAATCTCTCATCAGCCGTTAAATTTTTACCCGAAAACCAGCTGAATTTATTGAATGGTGTCCACCTCAGTTTGTGCCTGTGGCTCTCCTCTGACTCAGACTCGTTCTCCCAAACATTAGCCACAACAGCAGGTGGAACACCTGCAGGAGCGCGCTAAAGAGCATCGGAATGAGACTTAGCTGACTTGGCGTCACTGTTCCTCGTTGGCAAACTGCAGCAATCAAACCTGAATGCGGTGCAGCAGGATTTAATTGTGCGCACATGAGAGAAGTCATTGAAATGTGACGCTACGTTATAATTCGTGTCAAAACTTACCGTGTCAATTCGTAACAACGCGTGACAGTTTGGGCTCCAAGAACCATCACAGGAACCACTACGAACGCTGTCGCGCTCATTAAGGATCACCACTAATCAAGATGGATCAATACGCTGAGTTGCAGGTGTCCAGGATATTTCCCTCGATTACAGTGAAAGTGTGCACATTGTTGAATGTGTTCGCTAGGGGAAGAAAAGGTAAAAGAATCAAGAGATACAAATGTTCTAATGTGGTTGATTGTTTTTTGCCCGCTGCTCAGAGGACAGAATAACTGGCTGCATTTGGACCGTAAAGTCCTGGACCATAACTTTTCCAAGACATCCGGTCCTTTGGAGCTCAGGTTCCTTGTGAGGTGAGTGTTCTGTGCACATAGTGGAATGTGGAAATGTTCTTATCAGGAACATCTTGATGTTTTCAACACGCTACACTGAGCTTTAATCTCAGGCTGGCTCTGACCAGCAGGTGGCGCTGATGGATCACTGAGTGTGATCCAGTCTGTGGCTCATCATGAAAACTGACAAAATTGAACTTGTGTGACCCATAATGTCACTCTTTACAGGTTTTACATTGAGAGGATCACATTCTTAAAAGAAAAACAACGGTGGAGCTCTTCTTCCTAAATGCTAAAACTTTAGTGTTTAATGTAAGTGTTTTTGTTTTGTTTTGTTTTTGCATTCAAACTATTTTTAAATGCATTTGCTTTTAAAGAATACTGTATGTGCAGTTGAATTTCTTTAATATTTTTCACAGTTTGACTTGGCATTTAGTATTGACATCACATTTCCACATGTCATAAACTGAACCCTGATCCAGTTATTGATCTCATTATTAATTAACTGTATTGATGATGATTATTCAGACTTATAGACACTAACTGTCTTAATACACATAACTGTTTCAAACAAGTGACTCTGTAGGCTTGTGTCACAATGGATATGTGCAGGGTGGAATTTTATATCTATTTAATAACTCCTTATATGTTCTTAATTTTGCTGTGTACCAAACCTCATTAGCTTTTTTAAGGTTTATGTTCAGAGCCACTTTGACACGTATGTGCATCCATCCACTTGTTTATTACAGTTAAGGGTCACGAGAGCTGGAGCCTATCCCAGGAGTCATAGACCGAATTTTTTTTTTTTGCACAAAATTCTACACACAATACCCCATAATGACAATGTGAAAAGATTTTTGGGGGAAATTTTTGCAAATTTATTCATGATAAAAAAAAACAACAACAACTAAGAAATCATGTGTACGTAAGTATTCACAGCCTTTGCAGTGAAGCTCAAACTTGAGCTCAGGTGCATCCTGATTCTGTTGATCATCCTTGAGATGTTTCTGCAGCTTAATTGGAGTCCACCTGGGGTAAATTCAGTTGATTGGACATGATTTTGAAAGACACACACCTGTCTACATATAAGGTCCTACAGTTGACAGTGCATGTCAGGGCACAAACCAAGCATGAAGTCAAAGGAATTGTCTGTAAACCTCTGAGACAGGATTGTCTCGAGGCACAAATCTGGGGAAGGGTACAGAAACAATTCTGCTGCTGTGAAGATCCTAGTGAGCACAGTGGCCTCCATCATCTATAAATGGAAGATGTTCAGATCCACAAGGACTCTTCCTAGAGCTGGCTGCCCATCTAAACTGAGTAGAAGGGCCTTAGTCAAGGAGGTGACCAAGAACCCGATCATCACTCTATGAGAGCTCCAGTATTCCTCTGTGGGGAGACAAGAACCTTACAGAAGGACAACTTTCTCTGCAGCAATCCACCAATCAGGCCTGTATGGTGGATTGGCCAGACAGACGCCACTCCTTAGTAAAAGGCACATGACAGCCCACCTGGAGTTTGCCAAAAGGCACCTGAAGAACTCTCAGACCATGAGAAACAAAATTCTCTGGTCTGATGAGACAAAAACTGAACTCTTTGGCGTGAATTCCAGGCGTCATGTTTGGAGGAACCCAGGCACCATCCCTACAATGAAGCATAGCATCGTGCTTTGGGGATGTTTTTCAGCAGCAGGAACTGGAAGACTAGTCAGGATTGAGGGAAAGATGAATGCAGCAATGTACAGAGCCATCCTGGATGAAAACCTGCTCCAGAGCGCTCTTGACCTCAGACTGGGGCGATGGTTTATCTTTCAGCAGGACAAAGACCCTAAGCACACAGCCAAGATATCAAAGGAGTGGCTTCAGGATAACTCTGTGAATGTCCTTGAGTGGCCCAGCCAGAGCCCAGACCTGAATCTGATTCAACATCTCTTGAGAGATCTGAAAAAGGCTGTGCACCGACGCTCCCTATCCAACCTGATGGAGCTTCAGAGGTGCTGCAAAGAGGAATGGACAAAACTGCCCAAAAACAGGTGCATCAAGATTGTGGCATCATATTCAAGAAGACTTGACTTGGCTGGGTGTAAATGCTTGGCCGAAAAGCTACTTGCGTAAAGATTGACTCTGTGCAAAGTCGATATAGTTCATTTAAAGTGACTGCAGAGTGCAATGAAGTTAATGAAATGTATGACCCTGCTTTGTGGCCAGAAGGGGCATTTGTGCGACGCTTTTACAAAATGCGTAAAACTAAGGCTAGTGCTGGTCCAGGAGTCGCTGTTACGCATGGTGTGGCTGTCACACATTAGATACGAGGGCTGTCCGTAAAGTATAGGTCCTTTTTATTTTTTTCAAAAACTATATGGATTTCATTCATATGTTTTTACGTCAGACATGCTGAACCCTCGTGCGCATGCGTGAGTTTTTCCACGCCTGTCGGTGACGTCATTCGCCTGTGAGCACTCCTTGTGGGAGGAGTCGTCCAGCCCCTCGTCGGAATTCCTTGTCTGAGAAGTTGCTGAGAGACTGGCGCTTTGTTTGATCAAAATTTTTTCTAAACCTGTGAGACACATCAAAGTGGACAGGGTTGAAAAATTAAGCTGGTTTTCAGTGAAAATTTTAACAGCTGATGAGAGATTTTGAGGTGATTCTGGTCGCTTAAGGACTTTTCACGGTGCGAGAACGTCGTGCAGCGCTCTCAGGCAGCGTCATCAGCCTGTTTCAAGCTTAAAACCTCCACATTTCAGGCTCTATTGATCCAGGACGTCGTGAGAGAACAGAGAAGTTTCAGAAGAAGTCGGTTTCAGCATTTTATTCCGGATATTCCACTGTTAAAGGAGATTTTTTTAATGAAAGACGTGCGGACGGGTCCGCGCGTCAGGGACGCAGCCGACGCGGCGCGCGGCACAGGAAAAACACCTCCGTGTTGATAACCATTTGTTAAAATCCAGTTGGCTTTTGATGGCTTTCAGTGGAGTGAGTATATGAGAAATATGTTTATCAGCTGGAGATGTTCCAACTGTCCTCAAGGCTTCCAACAGAGGTGTTTTTCCTGTGGCGGAGCGTCGCGGCGGCTGCGAGCCGACGCTGCAATCCGCCCGCACGTCTTTCATTAAAAAATCTCCTTTAACAGTGGAATATCCGGATAAAATGCTGAAACCGACTTCTTCTGAAACTTCTCTGTTCTCTCACGACGTCCGGATCAACAGAACCTGAAATGTGGAGGTTTTAAGCTTGAAACAGGCTGATGACGCCGCCTGAGAGCGCTGCGCGACGTCTCGCCCGGAAAAGTCCTTAAAGCGACAGAATCACCTCAAAATCTCTCATCAGCTGTTAAATTTTCACTGAAGACCAGCTTAAGTTTTCGAACCATGTCCACTTCGATGTGGTCCACAGGTTTCGAAAACATTTGATCAAACAAATGCCAGTCTCTCAGCAACTTCTCAGACAAGGAATTCCGCGAGGGGCTGGACGACCCTCTCCACAAGGAGTGCTCACAGGCGAATGACGTCACCGACAGGCGTGGAAAAACTCACACATGCGCACGAGGGTTCAAGCATTGTCTGACGTAAAAACATATGAATGAAATCCATATAGTTTTGAAAAAAATAAAAGGACCTATACTTTACGGACAGACCTCGTATACTGTTTATGATGAGGGTCGTGTCATATAACACTCGAGGACTGCATCTAGGACAAACTGCAGCGGATAAAGCGCAACGTCTCGTTGTTGACCAACTGTTTGAGATCATGGATATTTTGTGTATACAAGAGACATTTTTTGCCCCACAGAGCTAAACAGACTTAACTCTGTACATGTGGACTTTCATGGGGCAGGAGGGTCCACGACAGACTTGAGCCAGGGAATTGTGCACGGCAGAATACCTGGTGGTGTGGCTATACTGTGGCGCAAGAAATATGACCCTGTTACCACAGTGATTAGGCTGGGTGTTGATTGGTGTATTGGAATCAAAGTTGCCATTAATAATAGTGTGTTCATAGTCCTAAATGTTTTATCTGCCATATGAATGTTATGAGAATGAAGCAGAATTTCCAAAAGCTGGCTTATATAAATTCTTTTTGAGGAAAGTGAATGTACTTGCATTTATATTTTGGGGGATTACAATGCAGATATATCCGATGTAAAGGTCCCCATTTGGTCAGCATTTACTCCAGTTTTGTCAGAGTAATAACTGAGCTTGTCAAGTAAGGCTCTTTTTACCGGATGACAGCTACACATACTATGTAGTGAGGCCTAGAACCCACATCCTGGCTGGATCACTGCATATGCACTTGAGATGCTCATGGAAGTATATGAAGGCTGAGATCTGGTATGGGATGGCAACTGCAGACCACATACCCATGTCCTTCACATTAAATGTACAGAGTCTGCCTGAGCTCAGTATTAAAGAGGACCATACCTCAGTGGGAAATTTGAGTGGGCAAAACTCACAGAGTATGATCTACAGAACTATTATCATTCTACAGAGAGTAACCTTCAAAAGTTAAATATTCCAGTTGACATTTTAAACTGTGGTAATATTAATTGTGCAGACACTGAATCTAAATAAAGCTCTTTGTTGCATGTATGATGAAATGTATGTGAGCTACATAATGCAAGTAACCATATTGTAACAGAAGGGCCAAGCATCAGTTTGTAGATCTGGATGGAACGAGCATGTGAGGAAGACCCATCAGGAAGCCAGAGAGGCCTTTCGTCTCTGGGTCTCTGCTAGTAGGCCAAGGAGGGGCCCTTTATGTGAAATGAAGAAGCAAGCTGGTAGAAAATTTAAATATGCTGTGCAATTCATAAGAGGAATGAGGAAACCCTTAGTGCTAATTCTCTAGCCCAAAAGCTAATGCATAATGATGTGAGAGAGTTTTGGAAGGAAGTGCACAACATGAATGTGTGTAAAATCCCTCTACCTTCGACAATTGAAGGGGTTGCTGGACTGGATAATATTGTTGTACTCTGGAAAGGACATTATAGTGAATTATTCAATTGTGTTAAGAGTACAGATTTTGATATGATTTTGTACCTGGTGAAAATGTGTCTGTCACTGTTGAACAGGTTGCTGTTGCAATTAAGAAACTCATTTTGAGTAAATCATGTGGACTTGATAAGATCACTGCAGAACATCTGAAATATGCAAGCCACTGACTTCACGTTTTGCTCTCACTATGTTTTACCGCAATGCTAATGCATGGTACATTGCCCTGTTCTATGTTGTCTGTCCTCCTTGTGCCTGTAATTAAAGATAAAACAGGCAAAATTTCCAGCATTGACAATTATAGACCAATAGCATTAGCCAGTGTGCTCTCAAAGGTCCTTGAAATAGTACTTTTTGAGCGTTTCCAGAAATACAACCCCTGGCAATAATTATGGAATCACCGGCCTCGGAGGATGTTCATTCAGTTGTTTAATTTTGTAGAAAAAAAGCAGATCACAGACATGACACAAAACTAAAGTCATTTCAAATGGCAACTTTCTGGCTTTAAGAAACACTATAAGCAATCAGGAAAAAAAAACTGTGGCACGGTTAGGGTTAGGGTTACTTTTTTAGACCAAGCAGAGGGAAAAAAATATGGACTCACTCAATTCTGAGGAATAAATTATGGAATCACCCTGTAAATTTTCATTCCCAAAACTAACACCTGCATCATATCAGATCTGCTCGTTAGTCTGCATCTAAAAAGGAGTGATCACACCTTGGAGAGCTGTTGCACCAAGTGGACTGACATGAATCATGGCTCCAACATGAGAGATGTCAATTGAAACAAAGGAGAGGATTATCAAACTCTTAAAAGAGGGTAAATCATCACGCAATGTTGCAAAAGATGTTGGTTGTTCACAGTCAGCTGTGTCTAAACTCTGGACCAAATACAAACAACATGGGGCGGTTGTTAAATGCAAACATACTGGTAGACCAAGGAAGACATCAAAGTGTCAAGACAGAAAAGTTAAAGCAATATGTCTCAAAAATCGAAAATGCACAACAAAACAAATGAGGAACGAATGGGAGGAAACTGGAGTCAACGGCTGTGACCGAACTGTAAGAAACCGCCTAAAGAAAATGGGATTTACATACAGAAAAGCTAAACGAAAGCCATCATTAACACCTAAACAGAAAAAAACAAGGTTACAATGGGCTAAGGAAAAGCAATCGTGGACTGTGGATGACTGGATGAAAGTCATATTCAGTGATGAATCTCGAATCTGCATTGGGCAAGGTGATGATGCTGGAACTGTTGTTTGGTGCCGTTCCAATGAGATTTATAAAGATGACTGCCTGAAGAGAACATGTATATTTCCACAGTCCACAATCATGGGACTGATCTGTGTATTTTTTCTTTAAAAGAGGCTTTAAGTAAGTACAGGAGGCAGAGCTCCACCATGTTTCTGTGCTTTCTAGATGCCTCTAAAGCCTTTGATCGTGTCAACCATGGCAAACTATATGAAATACTAAAACAAAAGGGGGTTCCTCTCTATTTGATCAGGGCTTTGCATTTCTGGTATAGGCATCAGACTATGAGAGTCAGATGGGGAACTGGGAATTCAGATCCTTTTCCTGTGTCAAATGGAGTGAGACAAGGTGGGATTCTGTCCCCAATTCTCTTTAATTTGTATATGGACAATCTTTCTGAAAGACTAAGCCAATGTAAGACAGGCTGCATGGTGGACGAGAGGCTTCTGAACCACCTACTCTATGCAGATGACCTGGTAATTATGTCACCTTACTCTGCAGGTCTGCAGCAATTATTAGGGGTCTGCTCTGTTTATGGAGCACAATATGACATCAAGTTTAACTCCAAAAAGAGTGTGGTGATGGTGATGAGGACCAAAGAGCACGTGAAGACTGTGTTCCCTGCGTTTCATCTTGCAGGAGGGGAGCTTGAGATTGTTGAGAGGGTCAAATACATCGGTCACATCATCAGGAGTGACCTCAGAGATGATGACATACAAAGGCAGTATTGCAAACTGTACGCACAGGCTAACACTTTAGCACGAAAATTTCATCGGTGCACGAACACTGTTAAGATTGCCCTCTTTAAGGCATACTGCACACCGCTCTACACTGCCCACTTGTAGTGCAAGTACGAGGTCTATTAGATAATAAACCGACCCTTTTATTTATTTTTTTTAACTATATGGATTTGAATGACGTGCGATTACACCAATCATGCTTGAACCCTCGTGCGCATGCGTGAGTTTTTTCACGCGTGTCGGTGACGTCATTTCCCTGTGGGCAGGCCTTGAGTGAGATGTGGTCCAGCCCTCTCGGCTGAATTCCTTTGTTTCACACGCTGCTCGAGACGGCGCGTGTTGCTTTATCAACATTTTTTCTGGACCTGTGAGGAATATCCGAGTGGACACTATTCGAGAAATTAAGCTGGTTTTCTGTGAAAAGTTTAACGGCTGATGAGAGATTATGGGGTGTTTCTGTCGGTGTAAGGACTTCCCACGCAGCGGGACGTCGTGCAGCGCTTCCAGGCGCCGTCGTCTGCCTGTTTCGACCTGAAAACATCCTAATTTAAGGCTTAATTCACACAGGACGTCGTGAGAGAACAGAGAAGATTCAGAAGAGGCCGGCATGAGGACTTTATGCGGACATTCCACTGTTTAAGGACATTTTGTAATGAAAGACGTGCGCGCAAATTCGCCGAGTTGTTTCTGTGACGACTCCGCAAATCTGTGTGCGCCGCGACAGGAAAAACACCTCCGTGTTGAAAACCATTTGTAAAATTCAGGCGGCTTTTGATGGCTTTCAACAAGTGAGTAACTGAGAAATTGTGTAACAGCTTGGGCATGTTCCAACTTGCCCGTTAAGTTTTCCAACGGAGGTGTTTTTCCTGTGGCGACCCCCCGCGGTCGGGTCCGGCCCGACATGCGACTCTGCCCACACGTTCTTTCATTACAAAATGTCTGTTAACAATGGAATGTCCGAATAAACTCCTCATGCCGACTTCTTCTGAAAGTTCTCTGTTCTCTGACGACTTACTGGGTCAACAGAGCCTGAAATGTGTAAGTTTTCAACTTGAAACCGCGAGACGCTGCCACCTCGAAGCGCAGATCGCCGTCAGGCGCCGTGGGCTGTCCTTACGGCGACACTACCAGACCAAAATCTCTCATCAGCCGTTAAAATTTTTACCGAAAACTAGCTGAATTTATCGAATGGTGTCCACTCAGTTGTGCCTTACAGTTTTGAAAAAAATTTGATCAAACAAAGCAGCAGTCTGAGCCATTCCTAAACAATGAAAAAATCGACAAGAGGGTGGGTGACTCCTCACTCAAAGACTGCCCACAGGCGAATGACGTAACCGACAGGCGTGAAAAAACTCTTGCATGCCCACGAGGGTTCAAGCATGTCTGATGTAATCGCACGTGATTCAAATCCATATGGTTTTTGAAAAAAATAATAAGGTCGGATACTTTTCTAATAGACCTCGTATAGTAAGAGTAAATTTAAAAGACTGCAGGTTGCTTATAATGATGCTCTTCGCATCCTACTGAAGGAGCCTCGATGGACAAGTGCCAGCTTGTTGTTTGTGCAAAATAATGTTACCCTGAATGCTGCAATTAGAAACTTTGCATATTCATTCATAAAGCGCCTTGAGGTCTCAAAGAATGAAATGATAAAGGTTTTGACAGTGCCTGGATATAGCAGTGTCCGGTTTACCTCTGAGCTCGGAGGCACTGGAGGAACTGCTTGTATGGACTATAGACTCATATCATTGTGTTGTCTGTATTGTCTGTGTGTTGTATGTATTTTTATGTATTTTTATATGGACCCCTTGGTGTCTGAAATAAAGGTTGATTGATTGTACATCTGATTTCTTAGTTTTTTTTAAATAAATTTGCATAAAAACTTTTTTCATGTTGTCATTATGGGGTGTTGTGAACAGAATTTTGAGGAAAAAATAAATAAATGTATTCCATTTTAGAATAAAGTTGTAATATAACAAAATGTGGAAAAAGTGATGTGCTGTGAATAGTTTCTGGATATGCACTGTACAGAGAGACAGAAACTCATTCACACCTGCGCTCAATTTAAAATCAACAGTTCACCTAACCCTAACCCTAACCCTGCATGTCTTTGTAAGTGTAACGAAAGCCAGACCGGTCAGAGGGAACCCACGCACGCAGTGAGATAACAAGTGAGCCTGGGACTTTCTCACTTTGAGGCAACAGTGCTCTAATCCACTGGACTACCCTGTACAGTACCTTTTCAAAACAGATGACACCAAAACAAAATGACAGCTGTGGGAGAGGGTCTACTCCAGTGTATGAATGAACTAGGCATTATCCAGCTAGCAGTTTGATTGAAAACTCACAAAATACTGAATATGCATACAAAATTTTTACAGTTTTGTTGTTTTTGTTTAGAAACCAGATTTTGAAAACTTCTGCACAGGTTAGGATAGGCTCCAGCTCCCACGTGGCCTTAATTGGAATAAGCGGGTATAGAAAATTAATGAGGGGGAAAATGAAAAAGTAGGTTTGTCAGGTTAGTGAAACAACTTTTTTGTTTTTTGTTTGTTTTTCTTTAACCTTACAGAGGAGGGGTACGATGTAGAGAAGCTATTTCAAATATTTTAAATCAAATCCATAAACTTTAACTTGTAATCTCAGATGTTCGTTTCCATTTATTCGTCGATAGAAGAGTTAAAAGCGCTGACAAACCGTTTGTCTCCGCGGGTTTGAGTGGAGTGGAGATTCCGAGCTGCACTGGAACGCAGCACGCGATCAAAGGGTGCAGTGCGGGGCCGCCCCGCGTGGGGAGCGCTGCCTGGTCACCATGGGAGACGGAGACTCTTGAACCTGCTGTTGGACTGTACCACTTTACCGAAGGGGTCGACGTCACTTAAAACCATATTTTAACGCACCCTCGTGTTTTTATTTGTAATTTTAATATTTTACTTAAGGTGCCGCGACACTTTTGTTAATTAGCAGAATTAATTGGACGTCGTGGACATTTTGGGTCGGCGTGTTGCCTCTGCGGCAGTGGTTCAGTCGGTAACGGTGGGACCGAGGTACGGGACAAGAGAAGATTTTCACTCAAGCATTTCGGACGCTCTGCACTTTGGGTTTAACGTTAATTTTTTTATTATTGTGTACAACAGGAGACCATCGAAGCGGAGAGCGTAAACATTTTCAAGTTAGCCGCATTCGCATTGCAGGTAAGAAAGTGTTTATAGACTGAGAAAAATGTTGGTGCTCACGTCAAATGTGAATAAAGACGATCAGTGAAGGCGACATTTGAAAGTCTTCCCGAGTTTGCTTGGGAAGAAACGGATCCTTTTGAAAATAGTTTTCAGGAGCTTCTTACTGTAAAAAAGGAACTGAAGATGTGGCTCGGATAGGTTTAGTTTTTAATTTGTAGAGACGCTAAGTCACTGCTTTAAGGTGTCGCTCGCACTGTCTTTAATCATTGTGTTGTTTTCTGTTTTAAAGGAGGCCAAAGGAAACTACAGCAGGTAAGACCTGATGGACTTTGTTTTATTTATCAACGTCAAATAAAAGTACAATTATTAGGCAAGTGAGTATTCTGATCTTAATCATTTCTGTGCATAGGTTCTCAAGCCCAACCAAAACAAGATTTTTTTAAACGGATACCCATTTCGATATTTGGTTATCCTAAATTCCGATATACTGATCATTTCATTTTTTTTCCACAGAAACACATAGCATCAACAAAGGAACTGTGGCTTAGTGGTTAGCACCGTTACATCACAGCAGGAAGGTCCTGGAATTGATTTCTATCATCGTTTCTGTGTGGAGTTTGCATGTTATGCCTGTGTTCACGTGGGTTTCCTCTGGTTGCTCTGGCTCCCTTCCAAAGACATGCAGGTTAGGTGAATTGGTGACTCTACATTGACCGCAGGTGTGCGTCCGTGTGAGTGAATGTTTGTGTGGCCTTGTGATAGTCTGGTGTCCTGATCAAGGTCTACCCACCTCTTGCCCTATGACTGCTGGGATAAGCTCCAGTCCCCCACCCCTGTGATCCTTGATAAGAGTCAGCCAGTGTCGCAGACCAAACGGTCTGCCTCTAAAAACTGGTTCGCCCTGCCTCCACTGCACATGCATCATTTCGGAGCTCAGCAGCTCATCTGAGATGGACTTTCTTTACCCAAAGTGATCAAATGGATTAATGGGATTATTAACCATCAGATGACAAGGTAAAAGCTCTTGTCAGGCGTGGCACAAACCGAGCAGGACACAAATGCAAAACTCTCACAAACAGACTGGTGTAAGCAAAAGGTTTAATTACAAGCTGGAATTCGGTACACAGGAGGTCCAGTAGCGACGGCAAAGGTACAGACAGACGTGAGGCTGAGGCTTGGTCCAAAAAACAGGCTGTAGTCAAAAAACACGGTGTGGAGGTAATCAGAGGCAATGACAAGGTCAAGGACAAAACAAGGTCAGATACCAGCAGGCTGAATACAAAGCAAAAAAAGGCAAGGACGTGAGTGCTGGAAAGCGAAATCATTCAACAATCGAGCAAGGGACTGTGAGACTGCGAGGGCTTATATAACTGGTGATGTAATTAGTGCAACAAGACACAGGTGTCGGTGAAGGTTCTGGAAGGGGGCGTGACCAGGGAAGACAGGCAAGTGCAAGAGAGTGAAGGCAGGAAGACAGAGTGAAGTGATGAAAGAGACAAAGACACGTGAGCAAGTGCAAGAGTGGGAGTGAACGAAAATACAAAGCAGACAGAAAAAGAGTGAGACAAAGACACAATGGCTGGTGTAGTGAGTGAACACAAACAAATGAGGACGACATGAGAACAGAGCTAAAACAGAATATGATACTAGGGCACCAGGACAGAGCAAGCATCATGGGAACTAAAAGCAGACCAATCAATCAATCAATTTTTTTATATAGCGCCAAATCACAACAAACAGTTGCCCCAAGGCACTTTATATTGTAAGGCAAGGCCATACAATAATTATGTAAAACCCCAACGGTCAAAACGACCCCCTGTGAGCAAGCACTTGGCTACAGTGGGAAGGAAAAACTCCCACCTAACAGGAAGAAACCCCCAGCAGAACCAGGCCCAGGGAGGGGCAGTCCTCTGGTGGGACTGGTTGGGGCTGAGGGAGAGAACCAGGAAAAAGACATGCTGTGGAGGGGAGCAGAGATCAATCATTAATGATTAAGTGCAGAGTGGTGCATACAGAGCAAAAAGAGAAAGAAACAGTGCATCATGGGAACCCCCCAGCAGTCTACGTCTATAGCAGCATAACTAAGGGATGGTTCAGGGTCACCTGATCCAGCCCTAACTATAAGCTTTAGCAAAAAGGAAAGTTTTAAGCCTAATCTTAAAAGTAGAGAGGGTGTCTGTCTCCCTGATCTGAATTGGGAGCTGGTTCCACAGGAGAGGAGCCTGAAAGCTGAAGGCTCTGCCTCCCATTCTACTCTTACAAACCCTAGGAACTACAAGTAAGCCTGCAGTCTGAGAGCGAAGCGCTCTATTGGGGTGAT
The DNA here is from genome assembly GCF_902500255.1 of Thalassophryne amazonica. Lineage (NCBI taxonomy): Eukaryota > Metazoa > Chordata > Actinopteri > Batrachoidiformes > Batrachoididae > Thalassophryne > Thalassophryne amazonica. Next base: position 131,823,972 of record NC_047105.1, read on the forward strand.
ATGGTACTACGAGGTCCCTAAGATAAGATGGGACCTGATTATTCAAAACCTTATAAGTAAGAAGAAGAATTTTAAATTCTATTCTAGAATTAACAGGAAGCCAATGAAGAGAGGCCAATATGGGTGAGATATGCTCTCTCCTTCTAGTCCCCGTCAGTATTCTAGCTGCAGCATTTTGAATTAACTGAAGGCTTTTTAGGGAACTTTTAGGACAACCTGATAATAATGAATTACAATAGTCCAGCCTAGAGGAAATAAATGCATGAATTAGTTTTTCAGCATCACTCTGAGACAAGACCTTTCTGATTTTAGAGATATTGCGTAAATGCAAAAAAGCAGTCCTACATATTTGTTTAATATGCGCTTTGAATGACATATCCTGATCAAAAATGACTCCAAGATTTCTCACAGTATTACTAGAGGTCAGGGTACTGCCATCCAGAGTAAGGATCTGGTTAGACACCATGTTTCTAAGATTTGTGGGGCCAAGTACAATAACTTCAGTTTTATCTGAGTTTAAAAGCAGGAAATTAGAGGTCATCCATGTCTTTATGTCTGTAAGACAATCCTGCAGTTTAGCTAATTGGTGTGTGTCCTCTGGCTTCATGGATAGATAAAGCTGGGTATCATCTGCGTAACAATGAAAATTTAAGCAATACCGTCTAATAATACTGCCTAAGGGAAGCATGTATAAAGTGAATAAAATTGGTCCTAGCACAAAACCTTGTGGAACTCCATAATTAACTTTAGTCTGTGAAGAAGGTTCCCCATTTACATGAACAAATTGTAATCTATTAGACAAATATGATTCAAACCACCGCAGCGCAGTGCCTTTAATACCTATGGCATGCTCTAATCTCTGTAATAAAATTTTATGGTCAACAGTATCAAAAGCAGCACTGAGGTCTAACAGAACAAGCACAGAGATGAGTCCACTGTCCGAGGCCATAAGAAGATCATTTGTAACCTTCACTAATGCTGTTTCTGTACTATGATGAATTCTAAAACCTGACTTAAAAGCCTGTGGTACATAGCCAACTAACAAAGATAGATTGATCACATTTAAGATCAAAGCATTAATTAATGGTAGGGCTTCCTTGAGCAGTGTGGTAGAAATGGGGTCTAATAGACATGATGGTTTGGATGAAGTAACTAATGAAAATAACTCAGACAGAACAATCGGAGAGAAAGAGTCTAACCAAATACCTGCATCACTGAAAGCAGCCAAAGATAACGATACGTCTTTTGGATGGTTATGAGTAATTTTTTCTCTAATAGTTAAAATTTTGTTAGCAAAGAAAGTCATGAAGTCATTACTAGTTAAAGTTAATGGAATACTCAGCTCAATAGAGCTCTGACTCTTTGTCAGCCTGGCTACAGTGCTGAAAAGAAACCTGGGGTTCTTATTTTCTTCAATTAGTGATGAGTAGAAAGATGTCCTAGCTTTACGGAGGGCTTTTTTATAGAGCAACAGACTCTTTTTCCAGGCTAAGTGAAGATCTTCTAAATTAGTGAGACGCCATTTCCTCTCCAACTTACGGGTTATCTGCTTTAAGCTACGAGTTTGTGAGTTATACCACGGAGTCAGGCACTTCTGATTTAAAGCTCTCTTTTTTAGAGGAGCTACAGCATCCAAAGTTGTCTTCAGTAAGGATGTAAAACTATTGACGAGATACTCTATCTCACTTACAGAGTTTAGGTAGCTACTCTGCACTGTGTTGGTATATGGCATTAGAGAACATAAAGAAGGAATCATATCCTTAAACCTAGTTACAGCGCTTTCTGAAAGACGTCTAGTGTAATGAAACTTATTCCCCACTGCTGGGTAGTCCATCAGAGTAAATGTAAATGTTATTAAGAAATGATCAGACAGAAGGGAGTTTTCAGGGAATACTGTTAAGTCTTCTATTTCCATACCATAAGTCAGAACAAGATCTAAGATATGATTAAAGTGGTGGGTGGACTCATTTACTTTTTGAGCAAAGCCAATAGAGTCTAATAATAGACTCTATTGGCTGATCAGAAAGTCATTACTGAAGCAAAACTAAACAGGAACTGACTAATTAACAGAAAGCAAAAAGCCAATATATAAGTACAAGAGTAAACAGAAATGAGAACATCAGATAAACAAAACTGGTGACTACAGAATAGTGCAATAAATAAAAAAAAAGAACTAAGTGATGAGCAATAAGTGACAAACAGAACATAATCAGAAGAAACACTTGAAGATAAATAACAAATATCTGTGACCAAAGCATAATACAAAAATGTGATAAACAGAACTAAGCTAAGAATACAAGATGCTCAAAAGAAAACTGAACCAGTGACCAAAGCATAATACAAGAAATGAAGTAAACAGAATCAAACTAAGATTAGAGTGACTAAGTGACCAAATACAAGGTTAAATGACAGAAACAAAACCAAAGATAACATGAACATGAAAACCTGGCAAGGACAAGAAACAAGACCAGCTGAAGCATGACGATGATACATGGCATGATTAAGAAATCCAAAAGGCTCAGAGCACAAACATGGAAAAAGAATTCAAAATAATAACAGCCCGGCCCAACAGGGCTGGATCATGACAGCTCTTAAATCATTCTAAAGTCAGTTTTAAGCATAAACAAGGCCATTTTAAGCATAAAGGAGGCCATAATAGTGATGCTTTGAAATGATGGATGCGCAGTGAACACAGCAACTAGCAGCTCATGCAGCTGTGGCGCTCTGATCGCTTCCTCAGTCTTTTATGATGAAATAATGCTGAATTTATGTGGAAATGATTGTTGTACAAAAGTTTCAGATATCTGTCGCTGAGACAGATGATGACTGGAGTGCAGTTTTAAGCAGAAACGAGGTGATAATCGGTGAACCGCGGCTGATGACGCATGTGCAGTGAGGGCAGGGTGGACCAATTTTTGGGGGGAATGTTCATACGGCAACACCGGGCAGAAAATGAATGAATAAATATATAAGCTTGCCATTTCATTGGCCGCGCTCTAATATTTTCCAAATCCAGGTCATATTGGATGACTGAATGCTGATTTAAACATTCTCGGGTGATATGTACGAGGTCTCTTAGATAATAAACCGACCCTTTTATTTTTTTTTTAACTATATGGATTTGAATGACATGCGATTACACCAATCATGCTTGAACCCTCGTGCGCATGCGTGAGTTTTTTCACGCGTGTCGGTGACGTCATTTCCCTGTGGGCAGGCCTTGAGTGAGATGTGGTCCCGCCCTCTCGGCTGAATTCCTTTGTTTCACACGCTGCTCGAGACGGCGCGCGTTGCTTTATCAAAATTTTTTCTGGACCTGTGAGGAATATCCGAGTGGACACTATTCAAGAAATTAAGATGGTTTTCTGTGAAAAGTTTAACGGCTGATGAGAGATTATGGGGTGTTTCTGTCGGTGTAAGGACTTCCCACGGAGCGGGACGTCCTGCAGCGCTTCCAGGCGCTGTCGTCGGCCTGTTTCGAGCTGAAAACATCCTAATTTAAGGCTTAATTCACCCAGGACATCGTGAGAGAACAGAGAAGATTCAGAAGAGGCCGGCATGAGGAATTTATGCGGACATTCCACTGTTTAAGGACATTTTTTTAATGAAAGACGTACGCGCAAATTCGCCGAGTCGTTTCCGTGACGACTCGGCAAATCTGTGTGCGCCGCGACAGGAAAAACACCTCCGTGTTGAAAACCATTTGTAGAATTCAGGCGGCTTTTAATGGCTTTCAACAAGTGAGTAACTGAGAAATTGTTTAACAGCTTGGGCATGTTCCAACTTGCCCGTTAAGATTTCCAACGGAGGTGTTTTTCCTGCCGCGACCCCCCGCGGTCGGGTCCAGCCCGACATGCGACTCTGCCCGCACGTTCTTTCATTACAAAATGACCGTTAACAATGGAATGTCCGAATAAACTCCTCATGCCGACTTCTTCTGAAAGTTCTCTGTTCTCTGACGACTTACTGCGTCAACAGAGCCTGAAATGTGGAAGTTTTCAACTTGAAACGGCGAGACGCTGCCGCCTCGAAGCGCAGATCGCCGTCAGGCGCCGTGGACCGTCCTTAAAGCGACACTACCAGACCAAAATCTCTCATCAGCCGTTAAAATTTTTACCGAAAACCAGCTGAATTTATTGAATGGTGTCCACTCAGTTGTGCCTTACAGTTTTGAAAAAATTTTTATCAAACAAAGCAATAGTCTCTGAGCCATTCCTAAACAATGAAAAAAATTGACGAGCGGGTGGACGACTCCTCATTCAAAGACTGCCCACAGGCGAATGACGTAACCGACAGGCGTGAAAAAACTCTCGCATGCCCACGAGGGTTCAAGCATGTCTGATGTAATCACACGTGATTCAAATCCATATGGTTTTTGAAAAAAATAATAAGGTCGGATACTTTTCTAATAGACCTCGTATTTGATTAATGAGGGAGGATGTAGCCTAAAGGGGTTAACAACCTATATCAAGCTGTGCATAATTATTAGGCAGCTTCTTTACATCTGGCAAAATGGTCCCCCCAAAAAAGTGCAGCTAAAGATTTCTGAGCTCACTTCCACACACAGCATGGGTTCTGGAACCAAACTCCTGGGCTTGACTCTCTTTAAAGTTGTGAAGGGTGCGCAGCACCGATAGGGTGTGAGGACACTCACAGAACAATGCATAAGTATTTTTCATATTAACAGGGATGAGAATTCTCTGTGGTTCCATGGATTTCCAACTTTTTTTTTGGATTTCTGGGCCATTAATGAGATAAGTGCAAATCTGTTGAGAAAAAATTGGAGGGGGAGGGGGAGGTGCAGTGGGCCCGTGCTTGTTAAACCTTTCCTCATATCCACGGGCACCGCATTGCTGAAACTGCAAGCTAAAATGCGCAATGCAATTGTTTACTTTTTCTACAACAGCGAACTTTTAGCCAGTCAGAATCTCTGCATTATCAAAAGTCACTGAAAGCACCCGGACGTGGACATTTTGATTTTCTACAAGTACAGCACAGGGAGTCCCAAAGCCCACAGCACTTGTACCAGTAAGGGGGAGTGCTGAGCTCCTGACACTGGTCAGCGGCCAAACATCCAGTGCTCAGGTGCATGTCCAATAATTCTATTCATGCAGTTAAAATGTATGTACAGTCACTGAAATTTTTAAGTGTGGTGCAGTTATTCATACTGTACACATACCGTAGTGAAAATCAGGGCTGCAACACTTCAGTTTGTATACGGATTTTCATCTAAATTAGTTTCCATGTTCCGTTTATTTTGTCATATAAAACCGCTAACTTTAACTAAGTTAACTAACTTAACTGGTTATGTCATTCGCCTGTGGGCAGTCTTTGAGTGAGGAGTTGCCCACCGTCTCGTTGTTTTTTCATTGTTTAAGAATGGCTCAGAGACTGCTGCTTTGTTTGATCAAATTTTTTTCAAAAACTGTAAGGCACAACTGAGTGGACACCATTCGATAAATTCAGCTGGTTTTCGGTAAAAATTTTAACGGCTGATGAGAGATTTTGGTCTGGTAGTGTCGCTTTAAGGACGGCCCACGGTGCCTGACGGCGATCTGCGCTTCGAGGTGGCAGCGTCTCGCCGTTTCAAGTTGAAAACTTCCACATTTCAGGCTCTGTTGACCCAGTAAGTCGTCAGAGAACAGAGAACTTTCAGAAGAAGTCGGCATGAGGAGTTTATTCGGACATTCCATTGTTAACGGACATTTTGTAATGAAAGAACGTGCGGGCAGAGTCGCATGTCGGGCCGGACCCGACCGCGGGGGGTCGCGACAGGAAAAACACCTCCGTTGGAAACCTTAACGGGCAAGTTGGAACATGCCTAAGCTGTTAAACAATTTCTCAGTTACTCACTTGTTGAAAGCCATCAAAAGCCGCCTGAATTTTACAAATGGTTTTCAACACGGAGGTGTTTTTCCTGTCGCGGCGCACACAGATTTGCGGAGTCGTCACAGAAACAACTCGGCGAATTTGCGCGCACGTCTTTCATTACAAAATGTCCTTAAACAGTGGAATGTCCGCATAAAGTCCTCATGCCGGCCTGTTCTGAATGTTCTCTGTTCTCTCACGATGTCCTGGGTGAATTAAGCCTTAAATTAGAATGTTTTCAGGTCGAAACAGGCCGACGACGGCGCCTGGAAGCGCTGCGCGACGTCCCGCTCCGTGGGAAGTCCTTACACCGACAGAAACACCCCATAATCTCTCATCAGCCGTTAAACTTTTCACCGAAAACCAGCTTAATTTCTCGAATAGTGTCCACTCGGATATCCCTCACAGGTCCAGAAAAAATGTTGATAAAGCAACGCGCGCCGTCCGCAGCGGCTATTCAGACAAAGAGATTCCGACGGGCGGGGTGGAGCACTCCTCACTCAAGGCCTGCCCACAGGCGAATGACGTCACTGACGCGTGAAAAAACTCACGCATGCGCACGAGGGTTCAAGCTTGTCTGACGTAAAAACATATGAATCAAATCCATTTATTTTTTGAAAAAAAATAAAAAGGACCGCTTTTTTCATCACAGACCTCGTATGTGCCAAAATAAGACAAATATAAGATAACAAATGACATATGAAATATGAAAGGCTGTGTGCAACAGAAAAACAGAAAGAAAGAGGAATAGAAAAAAAACAGTGCAGTGGGAGGAGTGCAATTAAAACCAGAGTACATTGTCTAAAGTGACCCGTGATAAAATGATAAAGTGACAGAGTTAAGGTTAAGGTGACTGAGTTATGAGGAGTTCATGAGTCTAACGGCAGAGGGGAAGAAACTGTTCTTATGGCGTGAGGTTCTGGTCTGGATGGACCGTAGCCTCCTGCCCGAGGGGAGTGGTTTGAATAGACTGTGTGCAGGGTGAGAAGGGTCAGCTGTGATCTGACCTGCTCGGCCCAGAGTCCTGGAGACGTGCAGGTCATGGAGAGATGGAAGGCTACAGCCGATCACCTTCTCAGCAGAGGCCACAATGCGCTGCAGTCTGTGTCTGTCCCTGGCTGTGGCCCCGGCGTACCACACCATGATGGAGGAGCAGAGGATGGACTCGATGATGGCCGTGTAGAACTGCACCATCAGCTGGACAGGCAGCTTGGCCTTCTTCAGCTGACGCAGGAAGTACATCCTCTGCTGGGCCTTCTTGATGAGGGAGCTGATGGTTGATTCCCACTTGAGGTCCTGGGTGATGGTGGTGCCAAGGAAGCGGTGACAGTCCACAGTGGTAATGGGGCTGTTGGTGAGGGCGAGGGAGGGCGGGGGGGCTGTGGCTTTCCTGAAGTCCACGATCATCTCCACTGTTTTCTGGGCGTTGAGCTCCAAGTTGTTGCTGCTACACCAGGTCACCAGCCGGTCCACCTCCCTCCTGTAGGCAGACTCATCCCCATCCGAAATGAGTCCGATGAGGGTGGTGTCGTCCGCAAACTTGATGAGCTTTACGGAGTCGTGGCTGGAGGTGCAGCAGTTAGTGTACAGGGAGAAGAGCAGAGGGGAAAGGACACAGCCCTGCGGAGATCCTATGCTGAGAGCCCGAGTGTTCGAGACATTCTTTCCCAGCCTCACACGCTGACTCCGGTCCGTCAGGAAGTCTGTGATCCACCTGCAGGTGGAGTCGGGCACGTGGAGCAGAGAAAGCTTGTCCTGGAGCAAAGCCGGAAGGATGGTGTTGAATGCAGAGCTGAAGTCCACAAACAGGATCCTAGCGTAGGTTCCTGGGGAGACCAGGTGCTGCAGGATGGAGTGCAGGGCCAGGTTTATGGCGTCGTCTACAGACCTGTTGGCTCTGTAGGCAAACTGCAGGGGGTCCAGGAGGGGGTCGGTGATGGACTTCATGTGGGATAAAACCAGGCGTTCAAAGGTCTTCATGACTACAGACGTGAGAGCCACAGGCCTGTAGTCATTAAGTCCAGTGATGCGTGGTTTCTTGGGGACTGGAACTATAATGGAGGACTTGAAGCAGACTGGAACATGGCATGACTCCAGGGAGGTGTTGAAGATCCCCGTGAAGACTGGGGCCAGCTCATCAGCGCAGTGTCTCAGGGTGGCAGGAGAGACACAGTCTGGGCCCGGGGCCTTACGTGGATTCAGCCTTTTGAAGTGTCTTCTCACGTCCTCCTCTTGGACGGAGAGGGCAACGGGAGGAGGGGGGAGGGCAGCGGTGAGAGGGGGGGGGGGGTCCATGATGTTTGAATATCCAGTTGTGTGGGGGGTGGGGAGGTGTGAGTCCTTGTCTTCAAAGCGTGAATAGAAGACGTTCAGGTCGTTGGCCAGCTTCAGGTCGTCAATAGAACGAGGTGCTTTGGGCTTGTAGTTGGTGATCTCTTTCAACCCCCTCCACACAGAGGCTGAGTCGTTGGCAGAGAACCTTTGCTGCAGACGTGAACTGTACATGGATTTAGCCTTTGCCACCTCCTTGCTAAATCTGTACTTTGCACCTCTATAGCTGTCTTGGTCTCCTTCTCTAAAAACCACCTCTTTCTGCTGACGGAGCTGCCGGAGTTTAGGTGTGAACCAGGGCTTGTCATTGTTATATCTCACCCTGGTGCGCTGTGGGATGATGCTGTCTTCACAGAAATGAATATATGACGTCACAGTGTCCGTGTAGTCATCTAGACTGTCTGTTGAAGCCTCAAACATATTCCAATCCGTAGTGCCCAAGCACGCGCGTAGCTCCTCCACAGCTTCATTGCTCCACACTTTAGATGTCCTCACAACAGGTTTGGAGAGTTTTAGTATCTGTCTGTATGCGGGGATCAAGTGGACCATCACGTGATATGAGAGTCCCAAAGCTGCACGGGCCACCGCGCGGTACACACCACTCACTGTCGTGTAACAATGATCTCACTTGACCTTATGACTGAAATGCTTCCTACAGAAACGTCTTTCAGGGCTTGCAATTGATTTCCTTCAGTTTTTACTCTTTAATAGATAAACCATTAAAAAATGACGAGATATATTTTGCCTGCGTGCTGAAATTGGCCTGCATCAATTTTATTTTTTATTTTGGCAAATTTCATAGACTGTGGTACAGTTGGTGCACAGGATGTGTGCTTTTTAATGTTACTATGCCGTATGTGCCTGTAGGGTTTTCCTGGCATAAGTAGTTGGGGTGCAAACTCACATGATGTGATTTAGGAATTTATTATGGGGCAGTCATTTGTAAGCATACATTTTACATGGAAATATTAATAAAATCACTGTTTTATACCATAAATATTGTTGATTTGATAGGTTTTAATCTCCTTAAATGATATACACATGCTTGCAAGAAGTTCCAGTATATTTTAGAGCTCATAGGAGGTTAAGGAAAGACACTTGAAGAGTAGTTTTGGCAAGTTCACTGATATCTGGCCAGTGCTATGGCATTTATAGTAAGTACATATGCTATAGCACATGGCAGGTATCACTGAAAGAAGGTCTACGTAGACAGATTCTGTTATTACAGTCAGGTTTACACATACCCCAACATGCAAAAAATATAAAATGGAAATTTATGAAATTAGGTCTCTCTAGTGGCCCCGAAATGCCTCTAAAATGCTCAAAACCTGTGGGCCCTCAGCAGGGGTGCTGCCCTCAGGCCCTCATCCATTTCCAGGGTTTTTTTTTTTTTCTTTGCCCGTTCTCATCCCTGTATTAAAGAATACCCAAAGACTATGTTTGCTGATTTTCAATTTCACCAAAAATGCCATCAGCTGCATAGGTGCAAACAAAATCAGCAAAATTGAATGTACATATTTATTGTCATTGAGATGGGGACAAGTGTGGTTATTAGCATAATATTATTTTAGCCTCTGTAAGTATTAATATTAGAGAATTAAGTAATTAATTAATTTGGTTAATTTATTGATTTTAGGGGACCACTCTACCAACAGGGACCAATAACCTACCTTAAAACAGTCTTAAAAGAGGATTGTAAGTGTTGTTATCCCCGTGAAGCTGCATTTAAGAATGAAGAGCGATATACAAAAATTTGGCATAGACCATCTCATCCAGCAATTATCACAGTAAAAAATGGGCTAATAATCACAGAGGTAGTGACTTTATGGCTAACTTTTCTTCTTCTTTGTCTTTCGGCTGTTCCCCTTAGGGGTCGCCACAGCAGATCAATCGTTTCCATCTCACCCTGTCCTCTGTATCTTCCTCTGTCACACCAACCACCTGCATGTCCTCTCTCAGCACATCCATGAACCTCCTCTTTGGTCTCCCTCTTCTCCTCCTGCCTGGCGGCTCCATCCTCAGCATCCTTCTCCCTATATACCCTGGGTCCCTCCTCTGCACATGTCCAAACCATCTCAGTCTCGCCTCTCTGACTTTGTCTCCAAACCGTCCCACCTGAGCTGTCCCTCTGATATGTTCATTCCTAATCTTGTCCATTCTTGTCACTCCTAAAGAGAATCTCAACATCTTCAGCTCTGCCACCTCCAGCTCTGCCTCCTGTCTTTGTTAGTGCCACTGTCTCTAAACCATACAACATAGCTGGTCTCACTACTGTTTTGTAAACTTTCCCCTTCACTCTTGCTGATATTCTTCGGTCACAAATCACTCCTGCCACCTTTCTCCACCCACTCCACCCTGCCTGCACTCTCTTCTTCACCTCTCTACCACACTCTCCATTACTTTGAACAGTTGACCCCAAATATTTAAACTCATCTACTTTCACCACTTCTACTCCTTGTAACTGCACTATTCCACTGGGCTCCCTCTCATTCACACACATGTACTCAGTCTTGCTTCTACTGACTTTCATTCCCCTTCTCTCCAAAGCATATCTCCACTTCTCCAGACTAGACTCAACTTGCTCTCTACTCTCACTACAGATCACAATGTCATCTGCAAACATCATAGTCCATGGGGACTCCTGTCTGATCTCATCTGTCAACCTGTCCATCACCACTGCAAACAAGAAAGGACTCAGAGCTGATCCTTGGTGTAATCCCACCTCCACCTTGAATGAGTGTCATTCCGACTGCGCATGTCACCGCTGTCACACTATTCTTGTACATGTCCTGCAATACCCTAACGTACTTCTCTGCCACTCCAGACTTCCTCATACAATGCCACAACTCTTCTCTTGGCACCCTATCATAAGCTTTTTCTAAGTCCACAAACACACAATGTAACTCTTTCTGTCCTCCTCTGTACTTTTCCAACAGTATTCTCAGAGCAAACATTGCATCTGTAGTGCTCTTTCTCGGCATGAAACCATATTGCTGCTCACAGATCTTCACCTGTTTTCTAAGCCTAGCTTCTACTACTCTTTCCCATAACTTCATGCTGTGACTGATCAGCTTTATGCCTCTGTTGTTACTGCAGCTCTGCACATCACCCTTGTTCTTGAAAATAGGAACCAGCACACTTTGTCTCCACTCCTCAGGCATCCTCTCACTTTCCAAGATTTTATTAAACAATCTGGTTAGAAACTCTACTGCCATCTCTCCTAGACATTTCCATGCCTCCATTGGAATGTCATCTGGACCAACTGCCTTTCCACTCTTCATCCTCTTCATAGCAGCCCTCACTTCGTCCTTGCTAATCTCTTTTACTTCCTGATTTACTCTCACCACATAATCCAGCCTTTTCTCTCGCTCATTTTCTTTATTCATCTACTCTTCAAAATATTCCCTCCACTTTCTCAGCACACACTCCTCACTTGTCAGCACATTACCATGTGCATCTTTTACCACCCTAACCTGCTGCACATCCTTTCCAGCTCTGTCCCTTTGTCTGGCCAATCGGTACAAGTCCTTTTCTCCTTCCTTACTATTCAACTTCTTGTACAGCTCGCAATATGCCTTTTCCTTTGCTTTTGCCACTTCTCTTCTCGCCTTACGCCGCTTCTCCTTGTACTCCTGTCTACTTTCTTCATCTCTCCAACTATCCCAAAACGTTTTCGCCAACCTCTTTCTCCTTATGCTTTCCTGGACCTCTTCATTCCACCACCAAGTCTCCTTGTCTTCCTTCCACTGTCCAGATGTCATACCCAGTACTGCCCTAGCTGTCTCCCTCACCACATCTGCAGTACTTTTCCAGTTGTCCAAAATTGCTTCCCCTCCAACTAGTGCTTCTCTCACCTGCTCGCTAAATTTCACACAACAGTCTTCCTCCTTCAGCTTCCACCATCTGATCCTTTGTTGAGCTCTCACTCTCTTCTTCTTTACCTCTAAAGTCATCCTATAAACAACCATCCTATGCTGTCTAGTGACACTCTCTCCTGCTACCACCTTACAGTCTGTGATTTCTTTTAGCTTGCATCTCCTATAAAGAATGTAGTCCACCTGTGTGCACCTTCCTCCACTCTTATATGTTACCCTGTGCTCCTCCCTTTTCTTAAAGTAGGTATTCACCACAGCCATTTCCATCCTTTTTGCAAAATCAACTACCATCTGTCCTTCCCCATTCCTATCCTTGATACCATATCTACCCATTACTTCCTCATCACCTCTGTTCCCTTCACCAACATGCCCATTGAAGTCTGCTCCTATCACCACTCTTTCATGCTTGGGCACACTCTCCACCACCTCATCTAACACACTCCAGAAATCTTCTTTCTCCTTCATCTCACAACCTACCTGTGGGGCATATGCACTGATGATATTCATCATCACCCCTTCAATTTCCAACTTCACACTCATCACCCTGTCAGACACTCGCTTAACCTCCAACACACTTTTAACATACTTTAACATACTTTTAACATACTTTAACATACTTTATGGCTAACATAATTTATTAACAATAGAAATACCAGGGTATCAACACCACCTTCATTTATGGGACATGTAATTCAGTAAAGCTGCTCTCTAAGTACTGCATGTGCATGAGAGCATATATAGAAATACCGCAGTGTTGTTATTGCATCTGTGTGTGTGTGTGTGTGTGTGTGTGTGTGTGTGTGTGTGTGTGTGTGTGTGTGTGTGTGTGTGTCTCCTTGTGTGAGGTACTGTCACTATCGTAGTCGGCCTTACCCTCGTAAGATAGAGGTTGGTGGCCACGTGAGTATAAGAATGGAGGAGTGGTTCCGGGTGTGTGTGTGTGTGTGTGTGTGTGTGTGTGTGTGTGTGTGTGTGTGTGTGTGGTATTCAGAGCAGCTAAATTGTGCTAATGTTACCTACCTACGCAGTAAATTTTGCTGAGTAAAATTTACTTGGGATAACATTTGATCCCAGTCGAAATAGAGTAAAAACCACTCTATTGTAGAGTGAAATCAGCTCTACCGTTGTCACAGACCGAACACCTCCCACTGCGCATGCGTAATTTCGGAGCTCAGACGCTCTGTGGATGGACTGTCTTCACCCAAAGCGATCAAATGGATTAATGGAATTATTAAACATCAGATGACAAGGTAAAAAAAAACCCCTCTTAAATCAATCTAAAGTCAGTTTTAAGCAGAAACGAGGCGGTTTTAAGCAGGAATGAGGCATTAATCCATGACGCTTTCAAATGACGGACGGTCACTGAACGCAACAGCTAGCAGCCCATGTAGCTGTGTGCTTCCTCCACTTTTTCTGATGAAATAATGCTGAATTCATGTGGAAATGATTGTTGTACAAAAGCTTCAGATATCTGTTGCTGAGATAGATGAAGACTGGAGTGCAGTTTGAAGCAGAAACGAGGTGATAATCTGTTAGTCGCTGATGACGCATGTGCATTGAAGGCAGGGTGGAGTTTTAGGGCGGACCGTTTGGTCTGCGACACGGTCTAGACAATGTAAGGGGTTTTACTCCAATAAGAGTTGATTTTACACTGTGTTGAGTTGATTTAGACCTGTGGTAGAGTATATTTAACTCTACCACTACTCTACCACTGAGACTGGGACATGTTATCCCTTCTTCTTCTTCTTCTTTGTCTTTCGGCTGTTCCCGTTATGGGTCGCCACAGCAGATCAATCGTTTCCATCTCACCCTGTCCTCTGTATCTTCCTCTGTCACACCAACCACCTGCATGTCCTCTCTCAGCACATCCATGAACCTCCTCTTTGGTCTCCCTCTTCTCCTCCTGCCTGGTGGCTCCATCCTCAGCATCCTTCTCCATGTATACCCTGGGTCCCTCCTCTGCACATGTCCAAACCATCTCAATCTCGCCTCTCTGACTTTGTCTCCAAACTGTCCCACCTGAGCTGTCCCTCTGATATGTTCATTCCTAATCTTGTCCATTCTTGTCACTCCTAAAGAGAATCTCAACATCTTCAGCTCTGCCACCTCCAGCTCTGCCTCCTGTGGGAATTCGATTCTGAGTCTGCATAGTTGGGTTGGCTTGTTTTACGCCGGATGCCCTTCCTGACGCAACCCTCCTCATTTATCCGGGCTTGGGACCGGCACTCAGAATGTATTGGCTGCACACCCCATGTGGCTGAGTTGGACATGTTATCCCAGCAGAGTAAATTTTACTCAGCAAACTTTCCTGTGTTCCTGAACTTGTTCAATGTGTACATCAGCGTGCAGCGTTTCACTTTGTTTTCTTTCTGAACTGGTGTTTTTCACATGGGAAAACAAAGTATGTAGAAATCGCTCTCCTGACTGGACTCATCTGAAAATCAGGGCTGTGAAAACTCTGCGGATCCGCGGGATTTCGCAGATTTCATCATGGGGAGGGGGGCGGGGGTGTTAGTGTTTTACTCTTTAATCGTGATCGTTACTGAGTTTTTAAAATGCTTATCGCAAAGCGTTCTTTTTTTTTTACGACGTCATGCAAGTTTTATAAGTCCGCGGACACTGATCTGTGTGTTACAGATACAAATCAGTTTCCTCGGATCCGCGGAGTTCTGAGGAGAATAAATGCCACTCAAAGCCTGACTGTTACGACAGTTGTCGTAAAGCAGGGTTGCTGCGGCGACACTGTGTGGCTCCTGTGTGAAGCTTAGCTAAACGTAGCATGTGGACATCGTAAACTTTTAGAACTTTCAAGTTTTTAAAAGAAGAATTTTGCAGCATGTCTGTGTCACGGAGTGACGTCAGACAGAGCGAAGATGGTGAGAAAGACGGTTTGAAAAAGTCTGATAAGGACAAGAATCTGTGTAATGGTTGCTGGCTTCATCAGCACACCTGAAAGATAAACGGGAAAAGTGAACTGGTAAGAATTTTTTTTCTGTCTCTGGAAAATAAACATTGTGCTGTTCAAACAGAATTTCAGAAAAGATTATGTGCCTTTTTTTTCTTTCATTAATCTAGACTTTCTTTCATTGTGGCTTTGAGTGGATTTACAGGAATTTACACAAGAATGTGTGGCTTTTTACTATAAGGTATGTTATTGATATTTTACCCTGATTTTTAAAATATTCTACAAGCTTTAGTTGTGGTTTTTGAAATACTTTAACAGTCTTTTCAATTTTCATGAATTTCATGTAGTTTAATTGTTCTGAGTTAATGCATAATTTGTTTTACAATTAAAAGGAAAATCATACCAGGTCCTACTTCCACGTCATATTCTGTTATTTCAACATGATCATTGACAGTTCAAATGAAAGGTTGAATCTAGGATCATTTAAATATGCACTAATTTTGAGATTTGTTCTTCCAGGAGATGTTGAAAATTTATCAGTAGATGAAGTAATTTCTGGGGCCCCACAAGGTCCTAGACCCTGGCTCCCGGGGGGGTGCCAGACCCCCTGCGAATTTTCCTTGGCTTTCACAATTTTCATTTCACAGCCCTGGAAAATGCCAGTGTTGTGTTTCAGTGTTTTTAAAAAGGTGCACTCAGACATTGTCAGGACCTGTGAAGCAGTGGTTTTCTGTCTTTGTGTCAGCTTGCTAACAATGGCACTTTAGATTCACATCACAGACCACCAAATAATGAATTTGGATACTCAAATGTAATGATTATTATGTTTTATATAACGGCTGAGTGGATCCTTGTCATTTGATTGGTGCTTTGTATGTCACATGACATGGATTAATTCATCCCATTTGTGTTGCATTGCATTTCAAGTGCAGCTTGGTTCCATTTAGAGTGCAAATTTGGTTCCATATGTTTGGTACCATTGCACTCTCACGCGTGCATGCACACGCATGTGTGCACATCCTTATGCACGCGGGCACACGTGATCGCGCATGCACACGTGTGCGCTCATGCGCATGCATGAGTACGTGCACGAGTATGCGTGCCCCCACACATGCTCATGCACGCGCCCCCACACGTGCATGCACGCACGCGCACACACACAAAACAAATCCACTGTGCTGCCTAAAGGCTGTTAGCAGGAAGAAAGAACAAAAGCTGGACTAATTTCTGACGTGATTTTTTTTTTAGCTGCACTGAGGACATACAGTCTTTTGTTGTTGTTGTTGTTGTACACGCACGCCGACCAGGTTGCGTGTGTGTGTGCACGCGCGTGGGGGACAACAACTCTTCCAAGACATAATTTGACTAAGTGACGCTGATAATTCTTGTAAGGTTCACAAAACAAATCCACTGTGCTGTCTGTTAGCAGGAAGAGAGAAAGAAAAGCTGGACTCATTTCTGACATGATTTTTTTTTCGCTGCACTGAGGGTGTACACAGTCGACCGAGCCGGTTGCGTGTGTGCGTGTTCGGTTCCAGCTTTCACCTCATGAAATATTCATACCATTGAACTCATAAACATTCATTATTTGTATAAAATTTGTGAGGTTCACTGAAAGAGATGATAGAATGGTCTGTTTAATTTTTATTGAAAACTATTAAACATACAATGCAAAAATACCCTCGGCTGTATGAGCATGTACCTTTTTAACGGCGTCTGCAGGAGGATGTGCATGTGCACATACATGAGCTTTTGAAAAGACTGGAAGTTATCTTTGACCATGTGTGATGCGCACGCACCCTGATGTCCATGAGATGTCTTGTAAATCACTCGAGAGGTGTTATCAGGTTACAAAACCAGTGTTTTCAGTGTTAGAAGTGTTTATTTCTTGCTAGCTTTTACAACCACAATTCCAATGAAGTTTGGATGTTGTGTGAAATGCAAATAAAAACAGAATTCAGTGGTTTGCAAATCCTCTTCAACCTATATTCAATTGAATATACCACAAAGACAAGATAGTTAATGTTCAAACTGATAAACTTTATTGTTTTTGTCCAAATATTTGTTCATTTTGAAATGGATGCCTGCAACACGTTTCAAAAAAGCTGGCACAGTGGTATGTTTACCACTGTGTTACATCACCTTTCCTTCTAACAACACTCAATAAGTGTTTAGGAACTGAGGACACTAACTGTGAGTGTCATGATTGGGTATAAAAGGAGCATCCGCAAAAGGCTCAGCCATTCACAAGCAAAGATGGGGCGAGGATCACCACTTTGTGAACAACTGCGTGAAAAAATAGTCCAACAGTTTAAGAACAATGCTTCTCAACATTCAGTTGCAAGGAATTTAGGGATTCCATCATCTACAGTCCATAATATAATCAGAAGATTCAGAGAATCTGGAGAACTTGCTACACGTAAGCGGCAAGGCTGAAAACCAACATTGAATGCCCGTGATCTTCAATCCCTCAGGCGGCACTGCATTAAAAACCGACATTGTGTAAAGGATCTTACCGCGTGGGCTCAGGAACACTTCAGAAAACCATTGTCAGTTAACACAGTTTGTCGCTACATCTACAATTGCAAGTTAAAACTCTACCATGCAAAGCGAAAGCCATACATCAATAATATCCAGAAACACAGTCGCCTTCTCTGGGCCCGAGCTCATTTGAAATGGACAGACGCAAAGTGGAAAAGTGTGCTGTGGTCTAAAGAGTGTACATTTCAAATTGTTTTTGGAAATCACGGACGTCATGTCCTCTGGACAAAGAGGAAAAAGACCATCCAGACTGTTACCAGCGCAAAGTTCAGAAGCCAGCATCTGTGGTGGTATGGGGTGTGTTAGTGCTCATGGCATGGACAGCTTACACATCTGTGATGGCACAATTAATGCTGAAAGCTACCTCCAGGTTTTGGAGCAACACATGCTGCTGTCCAAGCAATGTCTTTTCAGGGAGGTCTCTGCTTGCAAGACATTGCCAAGCCACATTCTGCACGTGTTACAACAGTGTGCCTTTGTAGTAAAAGAGTGCGGGTACTAGACTGGCCTGCCTGCAGTGCAGACCTGTCACCCATTGAAAATGTGTGGCACATTATGAAGCGCAAAATACAACAACGGAGACCCCGGACTGTTGAACAACTGGAGTCGTACATCAAGCAAGAATGGGAAAGAATTCCACCGACAAAGCTTCAACAGTTGGTGTCCTCAGTTCCCAAATGCTTATTGAGTGTTGTTTGAAGGAAAGGTGATGTAGTGTATTCAATTGAATATAGGTTGAAGAGGATTTGCAAATCATTGTTATTAATTTACATTTTACACAACGTCCCAACTTCATTGGAATTGGGGTTGTACATAATATATGAGAAGCATGTTAGATTTGCACAGAAACGCAGCGGTTTCAGAGCGGATTCCACCATGTTGAATTAGTAGCTAGTGACCTCAGTGCCTCTGTACTGTGATTGGCTGTCACCCCCAAAGGTGGTTTTGCATGATTCATAGCATACAAATAGGAAACAGAATGTGACTTTTTGACCTCTTAAAATAGGTCAAGATTAGCCATCTTTGAACTTGTCGAAGGTCTGTGTCCCAAGAATGTTCCCTGTGAATTTGAAGTCCCTGGCAGTAGTAGGACTTGATTTATGCTGAGCACAGATGGACAGAAAGCCTTCGCAATACCCGATGGCCGTATTTTGATGGCCTCAGTTAAAAGCAACAGCAATATAATTTCAAGTTCAGGTTACACATGCCATGGTATTAAAATATGAGTAAATCTTTAATACTGTTAACTGGCACAGTGATTTGGAGGGGAAAAGAAGTCATTTCTAAATATCGTGGCAATAAACTTACAACATTTAACACAAACAATTGTATGTAGTATGTAGAAACATCTCAAGGATGATCAGTGGAAACACAATGCACCTGAGCTCAATTTTCAGCTTCATGAGAGGCTGTGAATACTTAAGTACATATGATTTCTACATTTTTTTATTTTTAATGAATTTACAAAAATCTCAAAAAAAAAAAAAAAAAAATTCCACATGTCATTATGGGGTGTTGTGTGTAGAATAACAAATACATTCCGTCCATTTTATAATAAGGCTGTTAACATAAAAAAAATGTGGAAAAAGTGCAGTGCTGTGAATACTTTCTGGATGCACTGTGGGTAAGAACATGCTTTGAGGTAACATGATTTAGTTTTATATAAATAAGTTGTCTTTTTAGTTGACTTAGTAAGCGATCTGGTCAATGCCACTGGTGGGAAATGATGTACAAAATATCCACAGTGAGCTGACTGAAATATGCTCACAGAAGGCCTTGGCCTGCTGATAAGGTGTTGTAGGAGTGAAGTGCACTAGCTGGGATCAGTAAACACTGCTGTGTGAGTGGCTAAGCAGGTTAAAGCAGCACAACCTTTGTGTTGTTCCAGGGTTTGCCTCTGAGGGCCTTTGTTCATTATATGAACACGGTTAGTGATGCACATAGTGATGCATGCAGTGCTTGAATTGCAGTTTGGCCTCTTGTTAGACTTGTCATTGACTTGTCAGATGGTTAAAAAAAGGAAGTTACTTTATATTTTCACTCCTTGCTGCTACATTATTCACATGTATGATTGAAATAGCATTTAATAATTGTACATATTACAGCTACAATGTCATCATTGCAGATTCAGACAACATAATTTCCATGAGAATGGATTGATAATGTAAGCCTGAGGTGTATTTTGCAGGAGTTAGTTTGAAGTCTTAAGCTTATGTGGGTGTGGGGTTGGGTTGGACTTTGAAAGCACAATGAAACATAACCTGCCAGCAAATCTGGGCGTGTGTCCGTGCTACAAAGCCATCTTTCTCTCTTTTATCAGAAGGATTGTTTTCGTCCTTGCACATTCTTATCATTATTAAAATGTAATTTAAGTGTAGCTTACTTCAGCACAGTGGCTTAGTGGTTAGCACTGTTGCCACACAGTCATGAGGTTGAGGTCATGAGGTTGTTTTCCACCTGCTCTGTTCTGTGTGGAGTTAGTGTGTTCTCCCTGTGTTTACATGGGTTCCCACTGGGTCCGCTGGCTTTCCTCTCACTTCCAAAGACATGCAGGTTAGATGAATTGGTGACTTTAAATGGACTGTAGGTGTGAATGTGTTTGTCTGTTTATAGACTGGTGTCCTGTCGAGAGTGCACCCTGCATCTCACTCAGTGACCACTTTGATGGGCTCCTGCTCCCCCTTGACTCTGAATTGGAATAAGCTGGTATAGAAAATAAATGAATGTAACTTATATTCAATGAATTTCTGAAGCTGTTTAGGTGCTGAAGCTGGAATTAATTGCAGTGCTGTTTTACTAAGTACATTTTGACTTACAAACATTAATGTTCTTCACGGCACAGTTCTGTCATGTCTCTGTTCAGAGCCTTTTGGAAATTAATTCTTTATTGATATGCGAAACTTGTTATGGTGAAGTTACTGTATGATATTTTCCAGAGTTGTGTATAACTTATTATATGTCCAGCCAAACCATGTTTTGATGAATGGGTTTGAAAACTTCTCCATTACGTTAATTATTTCCACTGTTAAGTTCATTTTTCTCTCACTTGTGCACACTATGGACTGGCAGTCCAAATTTAATGTTGTGACCTGTTGAAGTAGGCAAAGCTAGAATCTTGGTAATATAAGACAGAATGTCACGCTATCAATTTTTTATTCATCAATACCAGTGCCAGTATTAAAACATAGCCTATAAATTGTCATTAGATCAATAATTATAGTGCAGTTATACTGCACTATAATTATTGATCTTTTAAAGTTTTGGTAATGAAAAGGTGGATTGGCATCAATAATTATTGATGCTTCACTTGTGGGTGAAGGTACATCATTATAATGATGTACCTTCACCCACACAACAGAAGATTTTAACATGTGCAAAGGTTTTTTTGGCATAAAGGTGCTGAGAAAATGTTGAGCAGAACTTCATCCCAGTGATTTCTAAAAAAATAAAAAATAAATTGTGTATGATGCAAATCCCAAAGAGCTAAGAACTTTTTATAATGCATACAGTGATTAAAAAGCACTCATCCTCAGCAGGAACATTGAGTACATGTGCAATGTGCTACCACAGATGAGTGTTTTTGTCTGTATTATTAGAGATTTTGTTGTGTCATATCAGGTGACTGTAGACAGATACAGCAAAAACAAGTTTTTTCTTCTGTTTTCCTGGTTGTTAGGGTGACAGGTTTAGTTTGAAAAAGGCATTACAGTGACAACACGTGTCTTTTTGAAAAATTCAGTGATTTTCAACTTTAAACACTTGGGGCAGCCACACAAAAAAGGCGGAGCACTCTGAAAAAAAGATGCTGATTGAGGCACTTTAGGCTCCTGCATGCAGCCGCATACACACTGTTCTCATTTAGACCAAATAATGCTGGGGCTCAAAAAAAAAAAGAAAAAAGAAGCCATGTGGACAAGGGGCCTTAACCTATCCACTTTTCCAGTCATATAACTTAACGGAAGGTCGGAGATGAGACAAACTATATATTTTTGAATTCTGTACAGCAAGACATGATTAGAACAACATTAGATATATATATTTTTTTTAAATTTGACCTCCAGTTGAACCTAAACCCATTTTGACCTCTGCCAAACATCCCTGCCACTTTGAAGAAAGACACCCAAGCTATGTTTGTTCATTATCCCTCAGGCAAACCAAACCTTGGTCCTAGTGAAAGTGGCATTGAACATTAGTTCATGTTCAAGTGTTTATTCATGCCATTTGCTCAAGTACAGTGTACAGGGGCATTGGAATACTTGTGCAGATCACTTAGTCATTAAAAAAAACACTATTAAAAACACAACAGAGATAAGAGTCCACATAGTAATAAATAACAATAAATCAATCAATCAATCAATTTTTTTATATAGCGCCAAATCACAACAAACAGTTGCCCCAAGGCGCTTAAATACCAACATTCAAAAGTATCTCTACTGGTAATGTGGCAGTTGTGTTTAAAACAGTTCTATTTTCACTCAAGTCACAGAATATTCTCTCAAAAGGATGAGTGTCATCAGTGAGTGTTGTACAAAATTTAAGTTACCTTAGATAAATACAGTATGATTATGATTTGTTTCATTGTACAGCACAGCTTTCAGCCTCAGTTGTGGTTGCAGGTGTAGCTTGTAGCTGTTGTTTTTATTCACCACAGTCTCATTGTACTCACCATGTCTGGGCCAGTAGAAGAGCTGACACATGAGTATTAACGCTGCCACACTTGGTACCAGCTGTAGGAATTGCCCCCACACTGCAGGGAGATAACAGACATAGTAATGAATTCCAGATTGCTGACAGGGCAATGTGGCTGTGGAGTAGATCACCCTGACAACACCAGGCTCTGGCTCCCCATAAAATGTACACCATCTAACAGGCAGTAAACTGCTGTTGCAGCAAAACTCAGTCAACCTAGGAAATGTAGCTACAGAGAACAAAGATTTAAATGGGTCTGTCCTTCAGCAGCTTACCCATGTTTTTGTTTGGTAAGCTGGTTCACATAACTGCATCTTTACCTCTGACTACCATGTTGGTGCTTTTTAAATCCATTCCTTTTGGAAGCACTGAGACAAAGAGTAAAAGTGGTATTAATTTAAGTCAGCATATGGTCTGATATCTGTTAACTTTAGTATTTGTGTTATTTTTTGAGAATCAGCTGCTACAAATGTTGATAATGTTCAAATAGTTTATATTGCTCATTATGTTGTGTGTGAGAGGTCAGGGACTGTTCTGGAGCAATGCTGCAGTAGGTTTCAACAAAGGCTCAGGCTGCCAAGTTTTTGTGAATGACTTTTGTTCGGGGCTCCAGTGCGCTGGCCTGTCAAGCAAGAGCACTTTTTGTCCAGCGGTAACTGGAGACCAAGTGTTCCCTCCTACGTGATCTTACAAGTGACTCATGGCCAGTATTGTTGTATAAATTATATCACTTTGATTTATGCATTTTAAACCTCTACTAAACATTTTTGGCGGTTAGCTAGTGTTCCGCTTGTATCTATTATTATATATGATTACAGCTAAATTATCTTTATACAGTTTACATACAGTAAATAAAAAAATATCCATCAAGTCTCTGACTGCTGCAAAAAGATTTCTCACAGTTCCCCTTATAACAGCACATTGTGATTTAAAGGTCCTCCATGTGCTTTTATGTCTGGCCAGATATGACGGGTTAAGCACCGTTCAAGTCTTGGCATGTTGTGTTACTTTTAAAAATAGAAAAGATTAAGGAAAAACACTGCTCATCCGATGTCAGGTTTGCCCGAGGTGCTGGAGAGTGAAGATCAGAATACATGGGAAAAAAATAGATAAGATGAAAATGATCTCCTGAGTCTGTTTTGTCTAGTTTTGCAGCCATGAATTATTTCACGCCTTGAGGTAGAAATTCAAAACAACTTGCCGTAGCACAGTCATACAGATAACAATTCTCCATACTGTCCGAAGGGCTTTTTGCACGGCACAAATCGTTTCAGGAACTACAGTAAAAATGACTCCTTGAAAAACTTGTTTGGTCAAATTTTCAAGATTTGTTTCAGTCATGAATATTACTCAGTGAAGTAACAAGACATATGTTGGTTATGTACAGTGGTCCCTCGTTTATCGTGGGAGTTACATTCTAAAAATAACCCGCAATAGGCGAAATCCGCAAAGTAGTCAGCGTTATTTTTTTTACAATTATTATAGATGTTTTAAGGCTGTAAAACCCCTCACTACACACTTTATACACTTCTCTCAAAGAGGCATTAACATTTTCTCACTTTTCAAACCTTAGTAGAAAAATAAGTCCAGTATTATAGAATGAAACCAAAGATCAAAACTTGTTTTCAGGCCCAAACATTTGTTTGAGAAATAAAAATAGAACGTTTTCCTATAATTAATTATGATGGCTTTTAGAACTAACAAATTTAATTTTAACGATCAACCTACAAGGTTGGACACATAAGAAATTATTAATAGTGACTGACCAGTATTTCACTCTGACCGCGCCACTTCATCCTGGCGCCGCTCCGCTGTAGCGTGTTTTTCCACTGAGTGACACCTCGGTGCAGGTGTCTTCTTCCGAGTGAAGAACACAGTTATGGGTAGTTGTTGGCACTCTTTTTTCTTCTGGGCGAGAAGATTCTTATAAACAAATTTGGCAAGCTAACTGCATTCTGTACTGTACAGGAGACACGGCACGGAGGAGACTAATTGACAATGGTGTACAGTCCCTTAGCCAATCAAGACGCAGAACACAATGCGTGTGCTCTCTCGTAGCCAATCGCGGTGATGCCAACCAGTGCCATGACCACTGAACTCTACACTACGTAGTGTAGAGTTCAATGGCCGCGACTGGCCTGCCTGATGAGAATGCAGAACACAATGCGCTGTAAAAAAAAAAAAAAAGCATGCAAAATTGCACTAAAAAAATTCGCGAAACTGCGAGGCCGCAAAAGGTCAACCGCGTTATAGCGAGGGACCACTGTAGTGATTAAAAAAATAGGAACTTTGAAGCTGTTCTGTCATTATCACCCACAAATTAGAACCGGTTTTAGATTCTGGACCATATTTTAGTCCTCATTTCAGACTTGGTATTTTCTCATGGTGAAGGAGTTTGAAAGTCTTACCAGTGAAAATGCAAGCCTTTGTCACTGCAGGTGGACATTCACATGTGAACATGTGAACCAGTGATGTGTCCAGAGTATGAACAGCAGTTTTTAAACAGAAAATGATTAAAGCAACAAAAGTGTAGATTGACAAAGAGCCACAAGTCCTCAGTGTTTGGTGGAATACTCAAGCTTAGAATATTGTGGAACACTGTAAAGCCTCATTTGGAAATGGAATCTTAGTGAATTAGTGAATTTTATTGCTCATTTTATTAATTATTTGATTATAAAAAAAAATCTCTAAAATTCAATTTTTGCACTTTTTTCCAAACTGAGTGCTGTAGTATAACCAACAGGACCCACTGATGTGTTCAGTGAATTTGGTGACACCGCACCTGAATTTATTTAATATTTTTCTGGTGTCTTGTCATTTTTGCACTTTGTAGACGGTCCCTAACTTTCGGTTTCACAGCTGCCTGCTCGTTCAGAACAATGTCATTTTTCCAGCTCAGAGGACGGCTCATATTGGTAAAAAAATGAGGTTGCAGCTCTTGTCTACCTTCCTGAGGTTAGAAACTAATGTTGTTTGTTTTTCTACAATGTTTCTCTTAAGATTGTTGAGCCGTGAACTTATCTGTGAATATCTTTCCCAGAAGGAAATAGTTCTGGGAAATAGGCCTTCCTTCAGAGGAAGCTCGAGCATCAGAGAGAACATAGAGAGGGCCGACTCCCCCCAAAAAAATGACGTAATCTGGGCGCCATTTTGATTGTGTGCAACTGGGGCAGCTTGGCTGCTGCAGTGGAGTGACGTTTTCTTGAACTTTTCTTGAGTATACTACAAGCTACAATTTATATACTGTATTTATGTTCATTGTTAGTTGGCTTTATATTTTCTGTTGTGGTTTTAATCAGGTTATTTTTGTTGTGAAAGTGTAGGAACACGGACCCACAACAGGGGGCGCAAATGAACGGACAATGGAGGAAGTCAAATAACAACACTTTACTGTTGTGAATAGCACAACAAACACAGCAGATTACAATAATAGTCAATGAAGTCAATTCACAAAACTGTGTCGCGTGGGCAGGCTCGAAGATAAGAGACGTCTGTCCAAAGCAGAACCGGAACCACACGATTTCCTCCGCCACCGAACCCCGGGAATACTGGAGCCGCCAAGTCCCGAACTCCCAGGTGGCCACTGCCTCCGCTTGTCGGATCTGGTACTGCTGGCGAGGAACAAAAACAGTTAGATGTGGGTGCGTCTGCACCCAGCAACACGTATGGTGGGAAACCACCTCCACCTCTCGTCGGAAAAAAAAGGAAACAAAATATCTGCTATCCAACACACAAAGCAACAGGTATTCCTGTCAGGAAGACAACAAAGTCAGCTGAGTACGTTACCTCCTTGGTAGAGCGATATCTCGGCAAAGAGGTGGAGATGTTGTCTTGCTGATATACCACTGAAGATCAGATGATTGGTGACAGCTGTCGTAGGTGATAAGTGAAAGCTGTCACCCCGGCTGCTCCTGTGAGGCGGCAGCGCCCTCTTGTGCCTGGAGCCCGCACTCCAGGCAGGGTGCCCTCTGGTGGTGGTGGGCCAGCAGTACCTCCTCTTCAGCGGCCCACACAACAGGACCCCCCCCCTCAACGGGCGCCTCCTGGCGCCCGACCAGGCTTGTCCGGGTGGCGGCGGTAGAAATCGGCCAGGAGGGCCAAGTCCAGGATGAAGCTCCTCTTCACCCAGGAGCGTTCTTCGGGTCCGTACCCCTCCCAGTCCACCAGATACTGGAAGCCCAGGCCCATCCTACGGACATCCAAGAGCCGGCGCACAGTCCAAGCCGGCTCGCCATCGATGATCCGGGCAGGAGGCGGTGCCGGACCCAGAGCACAGAGGGGTGAGGTGTGATGCGGCTTTATCTGGGACACATGGAAAACAGGATGGATCCGCAGTGAGGCCGGAAGCTGAAGCCTCACTGCGGCTGGATTGATGACCTTAAGGATCTTGAAGGGACCGATGTAACGATCCTGCAGTTTGGGGGAGTCCACTTTGAGGGGGATGTCCTTCGTCGACAACCATACCTCCTGCCCTGGCCGATACGCAGGGGCCGGGGTCCGCCGACGGTCTGCATGGACTCTTGCCCTTGTCCGGGCCTTTAGCAAAGCAGAACGGGCGGCGCGCCACACACGACGGCACTTCCGCAGGTGGGCCTGGACCGAGGGCACACCGACCTCTCCCTCAACCACCGGAAACAGCGGGGGCTGGTACCCCAGACACACCTCAAACGGGGAGAGGCCGGTGGCTGAAGACACCTGACTGTTATGGGCATACTCGATCCAGGCCAAATGGGTACTCCAGGCCGCCGGGTGCGCGGCAGTCACGCAGCGTAGGGCCTGTTCTACTTCCTGATTGGCCCGTTCTGCTTGCCCGTTGGTCTGAGGATGATACCCGGACGAGAGACTCACCGTGGCCCCCAGTTCCCGGCAGAAGCTCCTCCAGACTTGCGAGGAGAACTGGGGACCGCGATCGGAGACGATGTCTGTTGGAATCCCATGCAGCCGGACGACGTGGTGGACCAGGAGGTCCGCTGTCTCCTGGGCAGTCGGGAGCTTCGGGAGGGCCACGAAGTGGGCCGCCTTGGAGAATCGGTCCACTGTCGTGAGGATGGTAGTGTTGCCCTGGGACGGTGGGAGGCCCGTGACAAAATCCAGGCCGATGTGGGACCAGGGGCGATGAGGCACAGGCAGCGGCTGGAGCAGTCCCGATGCCCTGCGGTGGTCAGCCTTGCCCCTGGCGCAGGTGGTGCAGGCCTGGATATAATCCCGGACGTCGGCCTCCAGGGACGCCCACCAGAAGCGCTGCCGGACAACTGCCACGGTTCTTCGCACCCCCGGATGACAGGAGAACTTGGAGCCATGACAGAAGTCCAGGACTGCAGCTCTGGCCTCTGGTGGGACGTAAAGTTTGTTCTTCGGCCCGGTTCTGGGGTCCGGGCTCCGTGCCAGGGCCTCCCGGACGGTTTTCTCTACGTCCCAGGTGAGGGTGGCCACGATAGCGGACTCCGGGATGATTGGTTCCGGTGGATCCGACAACTCCGTTTTGACTTCGTCTTCATGCACCCGGGACAAGGCATCCGATCTCTGGTTTTTGGTCCCAGGGCGATAGGTGATCCGGAAGTCAAAACGGCCGAAGAACAGTGACCAGCGGGCTTGCCTGGGGTTCAGCCGCTTGGCGGTCCTGATATACTCCAGGTTCCGGTGGTCAGTGAAAATCGTGAATGGCACGGACGTTCCCTCCAACAGATGTCTCCACTCTTCAAGAGCCTCTTTCACCGCAAGGAGTTCTCGATTGCCAACGTCATAGTTCCGTTCGGCCGGGGTCAACCTGCGGGAGAAATAGGCACACGGGTGAAGGACCTTATTGGTCTCTACGCTCTGGGATAGCACGGCTCCTATCCCTGAGTCCGAGGCGTCCACTTCAACCACAAACTGGCGACTAGGATCGGGCTGCACCAGAACGGGTGCAGACGAGAAGCGCCGTTTCAACTCCTTGAACGCGGCATCGCACCGATCCGACCAGGTGAAGGGGACTTTTGGAGAGGTCAGGGCTGTCAGGGGGCTAACTACCTGACTGTAGCCCTTAATGAACCTCCTGTAGAAATTCGCAAAGCCGAGGAACTGTTGCAGCTTCCTACGGCTGGTGGGTTGGGGCCAGTCTCTCACCGCCGCAACCTTGGCCGGATCAGGAGCGACGGAGTTAGGGGAGATGATAAACCCCAGGAAGGACAAAGAAGTGCGGTGAAACTCACACTTCTCGCCCTTAACAAACAGCCGGTTCTCTAACAACCGCTGCAGGACCTGACGTACATGCTGGACATGGGTCTCAGGATCCGGAGAAAAGATGAGAATATCGTCCAGATATACGAAGACGAATCGGTGCAGGAAGTCCCGCAAGACGTCGTTAACCAAGGCTTGGAACGTCGCGGGGGCGTTGGTAAGGCCGAACGGCATGACCAGGTACTCAAAGTGACCTAATGGGGTGTTGAATGCCGTCTTCCATTCGTCTCCCTTCCGGATCCGAACCAGGTGATACGCATTTCTAAGATCCAGCTTAGTAAAGATCTTGGCTCCATGCAGGGGGGTGAACACGGAATCTAATAATGGCAACGGGTATCGGTTGCGAACCGTAATCTCATTCAGCCCCCTGTAATCAATACATGGACGAAGTCCGCCATCTTTCTTGCCCACAAAAAAGAAACCTGCCCCCATCGGGGAGGTGGAGTTCCGGATCAGCCCGGCAGCTAATGAGTCCCGGATGTAGGTCTCCATTGATTCGCGCTCAGGTCGTGAGAGGTTGTACAGCCTGCTGGACGGGAACTCAGCGCCTGGAACCAAATCAATGACACAATCGTACGGACGGTGCGGGGGAAGGGTGAGTGCCAGATCCTTGCTGAAGACGTCAGCCAGATCGTGGTACTCAACCGGCACTGCCGTCAGATTGGGAGGGACTTTGACCTCCTCCTTAGCCTGGGAACCGGGAGGAACCGAGGATCCTAAACACCCCCGATGGCAGGTTTCGCTCCACTGAACCACCACCCCAGACGGCCAATCGATCCGGGGATTGTGCTGTAACATCCATGGGATGCCCAAAATCACGCGGGAAGTAGAAGGAGTTACAAAAAACTCAATCTCCTCCCGGTGGTTTCCAGACACCACCAGAGTTACTGGTTGTGTCTTGTGTGTGAGTAAAGGGAGGAGGGTGCCATCTAGTGCCCGCACCTGCAACGGCGAAGGAAGCGCCACCAGAGGGAACCCTACCTCCTTTGCCCATCTGCTGTCTAGCAGATTCCCTTCTGACCCCGTGTCCACCAGTGCTTGGGCTTGAAGGGTTAAATCCCCGCTCAGGATTGTGACTGGGAGTCGTGTGGCAATTTGTGTGTGTCTCACTTGAATGTCTTGACCCCCCCCCTTAGCCCAGTCTCTAAGGGCGAGTGTTGACGTTTTGGCCGTTTGGGGCAGTCTCTCTGTGTGTGCTCTGTTGAGCTGCAGAGAAAACACTCTCCACGGATCAGCCTCCCCATTTTGGCCCTGTGCGTCTCCCTAACAACGTCAACAGGGGGAGCTGTTGCCCCACAAAGCGCTGCGGCTGTGGAACGTGGGGAGGGCGGCCCCTTTTCGAACCCGGAAGGGAGAGGGGCGGCGCGTATCCGGTCACGTCCTTCGCCTCGCTCCCGATGGCGTTCCTCTAACCGATTGTCTAATCGTATAACGAGATCAATAAGCCCGTCCAAATCCCGCGGTTCGTCCTTAGCCACCAGGTGCTCCTTCAGGACCAACGACAGTCCATTTACGAAGGCGGCACGGAGGGCAGTGCTATTCCAGCCGGACCTCGCAGCCGCGATGCGGAAGTCGACTGCATAAGCAGCTGCGCTTCGGCGCCCCTGTCTCATTGACAGCAGCGCGGCTGAAGCGATTTCTCCTCTATTTGGGTGATCGAACACTGTTCTGAATCCCCTCACAAACCCATCATACATCAGAAGGAGTCGTGAATTTTGCTCCCAGAGCGCTGTAGCCCAAGCGCGTGCCTTACCGCGAAGCAGATTAATCACATAAGCTATCTTACTAGCATCAGTCGCGTACATGACGGGACGTTGTGCGAAGACTAGCGAACATTGCATAAGAAAGTCCGCGCACGTCTCCACACAACCCCCGTACGGCTCTGGAGGGCTTATGTATGCTTCAGGGGAAGGTGGGAGGGGTCGTTGAACGACCTGTGGAACGTCACTGTTGCGCACAGGATCGACAGGAGGGGGAGCCGCAGCAGCGCCCTGAGGGCGCGC
This sequence comes from Thalassophryne amazonica, assembly GCF_902500255.1. Lineage (NCBI taxonomy): Eukaryota > Metazoa > Chordata > Actinopteri > Batrachoidiformes > Batrachoididae > Thalassophryne > Thalassophryne amazonica. The sequence continues at coordinate 131,854,403 of NC_047105.1, forward strand.
TTCCACCTGCGCGGCGAGAGCCTCCACCCTGCGGTTAAGGAGGACGTTCTGCTCGGTCATTAGATCCAACCGAGCCGTAAAAGCGGTGAGGATTCGCTGCAACTCACTGATCATGCCTCCTGCAGACGCCTGTGCGCCCTGCTCTTCCATTGGCCGTTCAACAGCCGGTTGACGCCCCTCGGGGTCCATGACGTTGGCCGAGATATCCTGTTGTGAAAGTGTAGGAACACGGACCCACAACAGGGGGCGCAAATGAACGGACAATGGAGGAAGTCAAATAACAACACTTTACTGTTGTGAATAGCACAACAAACACAGCAGATTACAATAATAGTCAATGAAGTCAATTCACAAAACTGTGTCGCGTGGGCAGGCTCGAAGATAAGAGACGTCTGTCCAAAGCAGAACTGGAACCACACGATTTCCTCCGCCACCGAACCCCGGGAATACTGGAGCCGCCAAGTCCCGAACTCCCAGGTGGCCACTGCCTCCGCTTGTCGGATCTGGTACTGCTGGCGAGGAACAAAAACAGTTAGATGTGGGTGCGTCTGCACCCAGCAACACGTATGGTGGGAAACCACCTCCACCTCTCGTCGGAAAAAAAAGGAAACAAAATATCTGCTATCCAACACACAAAGCAACAGGTATTCCTGTCAGGAAGACAACAAAGTCGGCTGAGTACGTTACCTCCTCGGTAGAGCGATATCTCGGCAAAGAGGTGGAGATGTTGTCTTGCTGATATACCACTGAAGATCAGATGATTGGTGACAGCTGTCGTAGGTGATAAGTGACAGCTGTCACCCCGGCTGCTCCTGTGAGGCGGCAGCGCCCTCTTGTGCCTGGAGCCCGCACTCCAGGCAGGGTGCCCTCTGGTGGTGGTGGGCCAGCAGTACCTCCTCTTCAGCGGCCCACACAACACTTTTTGTCTCTTTCTCTAAAATTGTATTGTAACATTATTAGTTATTATTACTATTATTGTTGTTGTTGCTATTATTATTAATATGTAAACAAAAATACATTTAAAAATATTACAATTTGTAATACATTTGACTCTTTTACGACAACAAACGCTGAGCCATTAATTATTATATAGAAAACAAATGCACACAAACATGCTGACAGTTGCAACAGCTTAATGCTAACTTTAACATTGAAAATGCCATAGACATGCTAACATGTTAGCATCTGTCCCGTTTTTAAGTTATAAAATACATCTATCAACTGTTTCAGAAGACCATAACAGGTCAGTTTAACATAAAAAGGTAAATATTACTCACAGACATATGCTCTTTAGGGTTTTAGCGGTGGAAAATTAAGATAAAGCGAAATAAAACAATGAACCAACAAAGCAGTAGATCGAAGATCTGCGAATCACTTCTTCGATTGGTTCAAGGTTCAAAGTGAAGCCACGCTGCAGAAAAGTTGATTACAGACCCGCTACAGGGTCTGTAATCAATGTAGAGAAATGATAATTTTCCTGGCAAACACCCCCAAAAACAACAGCCACTCTGAAGGACCTAAATCGCGCCACTTCGATTGGTTCAAGATTCAAAGCAAAGCCACACTGCAGAAAAGTTGATTACAGACCCGCTCCAGGGTCTGTAATCAATGTAGAGAAATAATCATTTTCCTTGCAAACACCCCCAAAAACAACAGCCACTCTGAAGGACCGATAAGGGAATTGTTAAGCAAAAAGATTATTGATGTCGGTGGATCGAATAATTTCTTAACAATACCTGAAAGGAACCAGTTTTCGATACCCATCCCTAGTACTGAATAGCACTGATTAGCAGTCAATACTACACAAGCACATGGCTCATCTCGTTTTGTCCTTTGGAAAGGAGTAAAATGACACTTCCTTGTTTGTTTTAGTGTACTTCATGCAATTGATAGCCAAACACTCAGTTCCTTTAGATCTTGATGTTTTTCTTTTGTTGCTGGTATGATAGTTATGATCCACATTCAAGACAAATGCACATAAACAGAAACCTCTGTCTCTAATATGACTCTAGAGTGACACAAACGCCGCCATTGTGCATCTATAGCAACACCCAGTTACACACATTCAAAATGGCGGCCGGCGCTCAGCCAATTACAGTGCATCATATAGGAAGTCGGCCCTCTCTATGTTCTCTCTGTCTAGCATGTTGACTGTTTCAAGTACAAATGGAGGCCATTTCCTGCAACTTTAGCCTTTAGTTTTCTCTAAATATACAACTTAAGAGACATAAGAAAATCTCCAACACCAAGTTCTTCTTATGGTACAGTAGAATGTTATTTATTGCACAATACATACTCTACACTCTACATTACAATCTGCCCTCTGATTGATACACTGTATACATTACGAATGTGCATTAAACTTATTTGAAAGAAAAAAGAATGTACAGAAACTACTTCAATTTAGGCTGTTAGTGACCATCCAGTGATACACCGGGATTACTTTGTGCACTTTCGTGACTGGAATGAATGGTTCCGTAAGAACAGAGTCACCGATTAATTGCAAAATTCAAGTGTGATGTAGTGGTATGACTCGTTTTAAGTGTTAACTGTTCATTTTGATGCAGTCACTGTAAACACAGCCACTTTCTACTGTGAGAAGACTTAGTGTGTGTGCACGTTCAACATGAACACAGCCTGTTAAAAAGTCTGCTGGAGGCCCAGCTTTGTGCACACCTATAAGTGTTGCCATTGATGTAACTGAAAAATCTAAAATATCTCTGATCTTTGTGATCAGACAGACTGCAAAACAGCAGAGAGGTGTGCGTGCATGCTCACAGTTAAAACAGCACTTCCATTACAGAACAGGCTTGCACACATCAAGACAGACGAAAGCCGAAACAGGGCAAAACATTTCGAAATTAGTGCACCATGAAACATTGCGCCGACAGGCAGGCGTGCACGAACCCAGTGCGAGAGTTTGTGCATGCTCTGGTGTCTTTCGGGCAGGAACACACAGGGCCAGCTGCGGCACATTGCGCCGCTTATGTGGAGGAAATATTAAAAAAAAACAGCTGATACCTGTGGGACCACATCGGGCCACTTATGTGGAATAAATCTTAAAAAAGCAAAAGTCTGTTCCTGTGGGACCACATCGCGCCGCTTATGTGTAAAAAAAAAAAACATACGACCCACTGGATGCGAACCCGCACCGTTCAAAAGCTCTGATTGCGAGTCAGAGACTTTACCACTGAGTTACGGAGCTGCTCTTTGAAAGGTGCAAGAATCTGCCTCATATCAGGAAGGACATGGAAGTATTACAGAAAAATTAAAATCACACAGAATATAAAAACACCTCATTTATCAAGTGATATATAAATATAATCTATCTGTTCCTCTGTAAATGACCCATGGTCACAGACATACAGTCATGAAATGACATGAATGACAAGCAGTTCGCTTGTCTCATTCATGTCCACATCTGCTGACGTTTTTCCAACCGACTATGCGCGCGTCTTGTGGATGACTCGCCGCAGGACACCGCGTCATGTGGAACAGAGCTCATGCAGGTGACATGACAGTGAGATCGCCTGCTGCGTATATAATTATGAAATATAATATACTTGAACTGGGGTGAGGGAGCAGACATGGGTGCTGGTAAAAAAAACTTTTTGACTGAAATCTTTTTGGTGTTGCACGGATTATGCGGTGAAGCAGAATAACGTGAGCGCCAAAGGCGCAAAGTCCACTAGGGGTCCGGGGGCATGCGACCTCAGAAAATGTTGTTTTAAATGGTGCATTTTGGTGCATTCTGGTAGAATCTTGACACACAATTCTTACTTAGGGCCTCTTCACACATGACACGATTGAAGCGGACTATTGCACGAAGATGGAATTACATGGCATTCGTGAAAAATCTGAATTGCTTCTAACGCCTCGTACACCTGTTGCTACAATTATTCGCGCACACCAGCGACCGAAAGACAGAAAGTGCCCTGTGAGAGCCCATTCAATCCCTCTCGTAGCAGGTGTCGGCCAAATTCCAGGTGACGCACAAACATCCAATACTGCTCGCTGGATACTTAGAAAATGTGTGGCCATTTGCGGGATAGACAGAAACAGAGTGCCCCCCCCCCCAACGCCAATGTCCCTTAACTTCAGGTTTACAAAATGGATGGATGGATGTACTGACATGAGACAATGGAGTTTTGTTTGTGAATGATTTATTTCTTATTTGTTTCAGTGCTGAAACTGCCAGATCAGACTTGAAGCAGCTCCCAGTTTTGCCCACTCGAGTCCTGAGAGAACATCCATCTCTGAATTACTGGTAAGCTGTGTAACGGGACTGGGTACAATATGGTCACAATTCACTTTTAGCAGTTCACCACTCTGACTTTTCTGTTTAACTTACTTTAGGTTTAATTTATTTTAGTTATGTTTAACTTATTGTGTATTTTATTTGTATATATTTTGCATATCTTTTACTTATTTTTTACTTTCATGCCTTCACAGGGCCTTAAGTATGGAATTTTGTTGCTTTTGTGTATTACATGCAGAAATGGCAATAAATGAACCTTGACCTTGACCTTCAATAACAAAATAAATAACAGTAATAACAAAAATTAATAACACAATTGTTTTCAGTGTTGACAATGATGTTATCTATCCATAAACAATTCTACATTGTCACAGTATCATTTTTTTTGTCATGACATTACAAAGCACTGTTGTCTCAATGTAACTGTCGATTCCCAGCAACGTTTCTACGACATTGTAGGATGACTAAGTGGAGCCAATATTTTATTGGAAATTATTTAGTAGGTTTTATTTTAAATTAAAGCAGATCTCCCATTGCAGATTGTTTACTATAGTGGTTAAAAAACAAACTATTACATACCCAATAAGGCCATGTTATAGTGAGTAATCTGTGAGGTTGCAGAATGTTGTACCCCATCATAAAAGTTTTGAAAATGTTAAAAAATGTTGACGTTGGGACAAATCGTGATTCACAAAAGTGGATATATTCTGTGCAGATAGAGGATAATATGCATTTTTTACTTTAATTTCACAGGTGATTTTCATTTTTACTTCATTACTGCATCTTGAAATAAATAATTTTTGCTTGGATGTAAATTTGGCTACATAGACACTTTGATGCCAGGTTAAAATTCCTGTTGACAACACTGTAAAGCATTGATTTCACAGTAGGTGTTTACGTCAGCAGCGTAGTTTCTCCAACAGTGTATGTGCATTGTCAAAAACAGTCTCAAACCCTCCAGGACCAGAAGAATTTGGAATTTTACCACTCCAAAACTTGGACAGTAATGTGTACTGATTGGCCAGGTATGCAGTGGCATCAATAGGAGGACACATTTTTAAACCCTGTACAAATGAAACTTCAGGAGTGGGGGAATGTACAGGAATCCCCCTCTCTGTTATTTTTGTACATGCGTCTTGAAAGCATAGGTCCTCCCATGCCAGTTGATGGATTGCAATGAAGCTCAACACTAGCAATACACCATATAAAGATGTGTGTGATGATCTTATTTTTAAAAATACGAGGTCTGTTAGAAAAGTATCCGATATTTTTTCAAAAACTATATGGATTTGAATCATGTGCGCTTGCATCAGCCAAGCTTTAACCTTCATGCGCATGCGTGAGTTTTTTCACGCCTGTCGGTTTCGTCATTCGCCTGTGGGCAGGCTTTGAGTGAGCACTGGTCCAGCCCCCTCGTCGGATTTTCATTGTCAGGGAAATGGCTGAGTGACTGCCGCTTTGCTCCATGAAAATTTTTTCAGAAACTGTGTGAGACAGCCAGGTGGAAACCATTCGGAAAATTCAGATGGCTTTCGGTGAAGATTCTATCGGTGTCACACAGATTAAGGAGGATTACAACCGGATTAAAGACGGCCCACAGCGGCAGAGAGCGCGCCGTGCTTCGAGCGGCCATCGACAGGCTGAAATGACCAGATCATTTCCAAAGTGAAGGCTGTGTTTATCCGGGACGTCGTGTGACTACCAGAGAAATTGCAGAAAATGTGGACATCAGCACTTTTGCGGCACATTCTACTGTTACAGGAGATTTTGTAATGAAAGACGTGCAGAGGAATTCGCGCGTCGGGACGGAGACGCTCATGGCGCACAACAAAAAACACCTCCGTGTTGGAAGTCTCACAGGACAAGTTGTGACATGCCCAGCTGTTACACAATTTCTCGGATACTCACTTGACTGAAAAGCCACCGAAAGCCGTCTGAATCTTCGAATGGTTTCCAACATGGAGGTGTTTTTTGTTGTGCGCCATGAGCGGCTCCATCCCGACGCGCGAATTCCTCCGCACGTCTTTCATTACAAAATCTCCTGTAACAGTGGAAGTGGAACAGTGCCACAAAAGTGCTGATGTCCACATTTTCTGCGATTTCTCTGGTAGTCACACGACGTCCCGGATAAACACAGCCTTCACTTTGGAAATGATCTGGTCATTTCAGCCTGTCGATGGCCGCTCGAAGCGCGGCGCGCTCTCCGCCGCTGTGGGCCGTCTTTAATCCAGTTGTAATCCTCCTTAATCTGTGTGACGTCGATAGAATCTTCACCGAAAGCCATCTGAATTTTCCGAATGGTTTCCACCTGGCTGTCTCATACAGTTTCTGAAAAAAATTTCATGGAGCAAAGCGGCAGTCACTCAGCCATTTCTCTGACAATGAAAATCTGACGAGGGGGCTGGACCAGTGCTCACTCAAAGCCTGCCCACAGGCGAATGACACAACCGACAGGCATGAAAAAACTCACGCATGCGCACGAAGGTTCAAGCTTGGCTGATGCAAGCGCACATGATTCAAATCCATATAGGTTTTGAAAAGAATAAAAAGGTTCATTATATGTACAGTGCATCCAGAAAGTATTCACAACACTGCACTTTTTCTACATTTTTTTTAATGTTACAGCTTTATTCCAAAATGAATGAATGGATGAGGTCTCGTTTGACCTCTGCATGATATCGCTAGATTTGACCATATGCGGGGACAGCCAGCCACCGAGAAACGGTGTAGTACCTTTTGCAGTAGCAGTTTTTGTCAGTTCCCAGTGGAGAAGGGAAGACAAGGCAAATGGGAGAGGTGTGTCTGTAATTTTTAGCCTACACACCTTAACAGAGTAGCTGCGTTCTCTCGCCTGCACATCCGCCTCGATATGTTTGAGCTCTGGGTCATCAACAGACCAAAACATGTCCACTTTCCACCGCATCGTCACTTTTTCTTTGCATTTTCACTTTGTTTGCTCTGTAATTTGCCCAAGAACTGATGTGTTTCTGATGGTAACATATGAGTGCAGTCCCCGGATGTAGGATTATCACATCATATGCGTCATATATTATGCAAATAATGAATGTTTATGAGGTCAGTGGTACAAATATTTCATGAGGTGAAAGCTGGAACATACCATTCAACGAGGCAAAGAGTTATTCATTATTTGTTTTATATAACGGCTGAAATAGATCCTTGTCATTTGACATTTTAATTTATAAACAACAGAAAAGGGGCTTACATTTTGGTGTTCCACTGCTGCTAAAGTCCAAATTGTAACGTGTAGTCCAGTGATGCTGTACACTGACTTTAGACTTCCATAAAAAAAAGACTTTGTGTAGTTCCTCAGTCCAGCCAAAAATCACGTCAGCTTTTCATGTGAACAGGTCTTCATGCATCCAGACGGCTTACAGCGGAGTGGATTGTGTGTGTGTGTGTGTGTGTGTTGCAAGAATTAGCAGTGTCAGTTAGCTCAATCAGATCATCGTGTCATTGTCCCCCACGCGCGCGCACACATGCAACCAGGTTGGCCCTTTTGCGTGTGTGTACTACAAAAAAAGACTGTGTACATCAGTGCAGCGAAAAAAAAAAATCACATCAGAAATGAGTCCAGCTTTTAATTCTTTCTTCTTAACAGCCTCCAGACAGCACAGTGTATTTGTTATGTGTGTATGTGCGTTACAACAGTTAGCAGCGTCAGTTAGCTCAATCAAATCATGTCTCGGTAGTCGTTGTCCCCCACGTGCTCACACACACACACACAAGCAACCTGGCCGGCGCTTGTGCGTGCGTGTACTACCAAAAAAAAGACTGTGTGCAGTGAAAAAAATCATGTCAGGAATGAGTCCAGCTTTTCATTCCAGCTTCCTGCCGCAGACAGCACAGTGGATTTGTTTTGTGTGTGCATGCGCGCGCATTTTGTGTGTGTGTGCGCATGCATGTGTGTGCACGAGCACGTGTGTGTGTGTGTACATGCGCATGCACGATCACATGTGCGCTCGTGTGCACGAGGGCATGCGTGTGTGTGTGTGCGCAGAGTGCAATGGTACCAAATGTATGGAACCAAATTTGCACTCTAAATGGAACCAAGCCGCACTTTAAATGCAATGCAACACAAATGGGATGAATTAATCCATGTCATGTGACATACAAAGCACCAATCAAATGACAAACATCCACTCAGCCGTTATGTAATAACCCTTTAACACCCACCCGCAAACGAGACTGCGCTGCCCAATTGAATATAAACAATCAACAGTAGGAAACTGCAACACTGTTTTCAACAAATAACTGACACTGATCATATGGGGGATTGTTCACCACACAGGTGCTCAGCCTCAGAGAAAGAAAGAGAAACAGAGAGACGAGCTGCCTCAATGCTCTGCATGCAGGCAGACTCCAAACCAGTGCGAATCAGAGAGAGCTCTGCTCTGCTGCAGTAATACATTTCTATTTCATTAATTTCTCTAGTTTCAAAAGCAGTACTGTTAAGGGTGGGGTTCATCAATATTCTGGTCTTGAATAATTTAGCCCCATGGCCAGTTTAATACTGAGTTTCAGTACCCTTCCCTTGTGGGGACAGGTTCTTTTGTCACCCCCAAAAGTCCAGTCCATCAAAAGAGTAAACACAAATGCTACTGCATGTATGAGCTTGCAGAAATTAAATGTGCCGCTGCCTTTAGCATGGTAAGGTCCACACAGGCCTGTCTGGCACCACGCTGTGATAGGTGGACTAATTAATGTCTGGATTATGTTAATTACCATTTTCTGTTCGCGCCGTGAGAGAACAGCCTGATTGAACAATTTCTGTTCTGTCTTCATGGGCATCACATTTTCTGACCCAGTGCAAAGAAAAAGTGCCCATGTGGTGCACATATGAGTGCATCTACACGTCTGTCTCTGCGTGTTAAACCAAGGTGAGTGTGCGGGCTCATTAAGGGGATGGTTACAGTACCAAGTAAATTGGATGCATTTGCAGAAGTTGTAGAGCCAATCACGGGCCAGCAGGTCAGATGGAATTTTCTGCTTGAGCAGACAGAATGTGTTGTCACAGAAAGGGCCTCGTCACAGGCCCTGTGTGGTTGGAATGTGGAACACTTAATGGATTTTTCACTGTCTATTTTATTTGCTATTGTAGTGAGGACAGAGTGATTGAGCATTACAAGAAGCTGAAGGGACTGACCAGAGGACAAGCTATTGTACAGTAAGTTATGAAATCAAATGCAACATTTTTATGTTTGAAAGTGAATAAAGTTTTTCAGATAAATTTTTGTATTGTTTATGTATCACTGTATTGTAGGTTTGTGGAAAATATTGACTCGTGGCAAGATTAGCTCTGAAAGAAGTCAAGAATACGAGGTCTATTAGAAAAGTATCCGACCTTATTATTTTTTTTAAAAACCATATGGATTTGAATCACGTGTGATTGCGTCAGACAAGCTTGAACCCTCGTGCGCATGCATGAGTTTTTTCATGCTTGTTGGTTGCGTCATTCGCCTGTGAGCAGGCTTTGAGTGAGGTGTGGTCCACCCCTCTCGGCGGATTTTTATTGCGAATAAATGTCTGAACGATTTGGAGCTTTGCTGCATCAATTTTTTTCCAGAAACTGTGAGAGACCTCCAGGTGGACACCGTTCGAAAAATTAATATGGCTTTCAGGGACGATTTTATGGGGATTAAACAGATTACGGAGTGTAACTGCTGCTTTAAGGACGGCCCACAACTGCTGAGAGCGCGGCGCGCTCCCAGCCCCCATCGACAGGCTGACACCCCACTGGAACAACCAGATCATTTCCAATGTGAAAGCGTTGGAAATTATCGACGCGCGGCGGAGCCGCTTCTCTTTCCATGACAAAAACTCCTGTAACAGTGAAATGTGCTGTTCATTTTTAAACTGGACGCTGTCTTGATCCGGTATGTCATCTGACTAGCACAGGAATTGTGAAAAGATGTGGACATTGGCACATTAAGACAGACGTGTGGAGGAGTTCCGCACGTCGTGGTGCAGCCGCTCGGCGCAAAGTAACGCCGTGATGAAGCCTCACGGGACATGTTCTGGCATGTCCAGCTCATGCACAATCACAGTCGGATATTCACACGACTGGAAAGCAACCGGAATCCGTCTGAAATCCACCTGAAAGCCGTCCTGTGAGACCAACACCGAGGTGGTTTTGTCCCACGTAATGAACGGCTCCGTGGCACGTCCCTCTGCTTTTCCTTCCATGAAGAAAACTCCTGTAACGGTGGAATGTACCGAAAAAGTGCTGATGTCCACATCTTCAGCCTTTTTGTGAAAGTCAGACAAGGTCCCGGATCAACAAAGCTTTCACGTTGGAAATGATCTGGTTGTTCCAGCGGGGTGTCACGCATGCGCACGAGGGTTCAAGCTTGTCTGACGCAATCACACGTGATTCAAATCCATATGGTTTTTAAAAAAAATAATAAGGTCGGATACTTTTCTAATAGACCTCGTATTTCAGTCGTTTGAATAATAAACCCCACCAAGGAAGTTTCTGTGCTTCAAGTAATTTCTTTAGTTATTATATACTTGTATTACAAGTAGCATACAGTATATACTGGTGCATTCACAGACCTTGCAGTGACTGTAGCAATTCATTCACTTGTGTTTTATTGTGTTTCAACACCAGGGGCAACAAATCTGGGGAACGTTTTGAAACTTTTACTGTATTTCAGAACAGTTGGTGGGTTAATGAGGTCCCACTTAGCATAGGATGTGATTCTTCTTTCTGATAAGGGCTCTGGAACAAGGATGAAACAGAGATGTTGAACATTTGGGAGCTGCGTTACAAATTAATTATCACTTATTTGCAGTAATGACAAAAAGATTTGGCATCATCCCCAGCCACACATTTTATCAACGTTTGAATTCCGGTTGCATTTTACAGTTCTGTTCTGTATTTTGTCCCCTATATGCTCACATAATGGGCGTTATATTGCTAGCTTGACTTGTTAGCTGATGCTGATGTGAGGCAGGCACAGAAAAGTGAAGTGCACAAATAAGCATGTTGTACACAGTGTTCAGCAGGTGACACAACTACACGTCAGTTCAACCACAACTATTTGTAACTCTCTGTCGGTTCTCAGTCATCCAGGCAAAGATCAGAAGCTTCCTGAAGTTTAGTCAAGGCAATTGGACTTCTTGTTTAGCTGGGAAACATTTCATCACTCATAGAATGGGCTTCCCAGTTTGGGATAATAGTGGTTAGGGAACACTCTTTCAGGATGAGGTCCTCCATTGTTAGCTGCAGCTGCTGTTGTTTGAGTGAACAATGGCCCTGGTTTCACTGGAGGTTGTCACCCCTGTTGAATGGGGTGTCATTCCAGATAGAAGAACATCAGTTAGACAAACTGCAATTTTTACCAGTTAAGCCCCAGTCATACTGGGGTAACCTATGAGGAACTGATACGTTCATATTCATTTTTTTCTGACAAAAGTAATTTTCCTATCTGCACCTTGCTATCTCCAAAATCTGCACCTTGTCATTTGATGTCAGCCAAGTCCATCTGAAAGTTCTGGCGCATTTAAAACGTTAAACAGGTATCAGGCGGAGAAGTGTGCCACTGCTTGCGCATGTTTTTTGTTTGTTTGTTTGTTTGTTTTTTTGCCGTTTTGTCCTTTGCATGTCATTTATTTTTCCTGCTGCTGTCTGAATGTTCTTTCTGGTATTCTGATTTGTCGAAAGTCAGTTCCACACCACAGTTCCTCTGTCAAAACTAAGATCAGGGCTTCAGCGGTGGAGATTGTCCATCAGGTTGGCGAGTTTCAGCCCTTGGTGTGGGTGTTCAGGCGTCTCGGTCAGCTACAGGGGTAATCCATTTGCGGAATCTTTGTGGCGCTGCATTCAGAACCTCCGCTCGCTTCCACGAGCTGCACTTTGCGCCAGAAGTTGGTTCACATATAAATTAACAGAATAAAGCTGAGGGGTGACCTGGGAATTTTTTCAAAACTGGGTGATGGACTGGATGGAATGACACTTTGGCTTTTTAAAAAAGATGGGAAACTTGACAAGATGCAGGTCGTTTGGAAAGAATGCTGTGGCCGCCATTGCGCCCCTAACTCGGATATTCCTCTGAGGCAGTTTGTAAACTGAGCTCCAGCAAAACTGCTGAGAAAAATATCTCAGATTACTTTAGCCAAGGCGATACTCTGTCAGTGAGTGACTCACTTTAAGTCACTCATTGAGAGTGATGATGTCTTACTGTTAACTGTACTATTAAGTGTAATGAAATAGGTTCCAAATATGAGGGAACTGATTCCTGTTCCTTAATGTTGAATCCTGTAAATTTGCTTCTTATAAGGAGTAAAACAAATCCTCTGCCTCTAGTAGAATGAGAAGAAGAAGAATACCATAGTACCATACTGAATTGCAGCTTGTTATTTTCTATTTAAATTTTTGGTATAATTTCTTTGCATCATGTTGAATCGTATCGTACTGCACCAAATCGCATTGTGAGGAATTGAATCGCCATCAAATACATATCAAATCGCATGGAATTGGGAACGGGGTGAATCGTATCATCAGTATCGTCATGTATCGCTATATGTGTCATATCACTAGTAGTGTATCGAGGTGCGTATCGAATCATTGTCACTGATGAGATTCACATGCCTAATGTCCACCTCGCATATGATCATCTGTGCAGTGGAGAAGCACTTTACTCGCATTTTGGTTCTCAACCAATTAGCTTGTTTGTTGCGCTCCCTAACCCCTGTCTGTCTTATAAATAAATAATCCTGTGATTAAATTCATTTTGCATTTTTTGCATGAATTGGTAAATGCAACTTATACTCTGGTGCAACTTATTTATTTATTTATTTTCTCTTTTAAAGAGCCGTTTTTGGAGAGGTGCGACTTGTACTCTGGTGCGACTTGTACTCTGGAAAATGCAGTAATCCTCAAAAGTACATAGTAGAATACTTAGTTGTAAAAGTAATTGAGAGTTGCAGCCCCAGCCCTGTACTTCAATCATTTTCATCCTAAATTTCACATCAGAAATGTAGAGTCTCCTCGCTGAACTGACAGAAGGGAAGTTTTAACTGTACTTTTGTTTAGAAGATGTACACAGTGCAGTGAAGGTGGTTGTGAAGAGGTAAATGATTCAAAGTAAGGCCTTCAGATACTTTTTAAGAAGTAACTTATATTGGGACAACAATTTGGGCATATTGCATTGACCCAGAGACAAGTGGAACATGGTCCTTCAGCAACAGGAATGGGGAAAAATCACACTGTGCTCCAGTTTGGATGTTTCCTCTCAAGCTTTTTGTCATCATAATGAGGATTAATTATGAGTCAAAAATGGATCCACCTTCCTCTTAATGTTGCAGTTTTAATTTGCTGCTTCACACATGAGCTCTTTCTTGTTGGCTTCTATTTACACTGAAGAGGCTGTCACTGGGCCAGAATGTGTCATTAATTAGGGGTGGTGTGTGTGTGGAGTAGGCAGCCAGCTGGGCTTGAGAGGATGTCAGTCTGTAACTCTGCAAAGTAACTGCAGCTTACTTGGGTTCAGATGATTTATCACCTTGAATTGATCTGTGGACTTTCCCTCAAGCTGCCATGGCACTGAAAGCCATCGATCAGTTTGTGACATCTCAGTGACTGCACCTTAAATCCTGCTCTGTTCATTGCAGATCAGCTGACACCAAAGATGTGTAATTGGCTGAATTGCTGTTAACCTGTTGTGGTGTTTCTCTAAAGGTATTTGAGTCTGGTGGAATCCCTGCCGACTTATGGAGTCCATTATTATCCAGTGAAGGTAACACTGAGTCACACAGCAGCTTCATCTTTAATCACATTTCTGTCCCTACTTCTTGATCTATAACCAGCATCACTCACCAACTGTCACATTGTCACTTCATTTTGTTTTAAAGTTAAGACCAGTCAGAAGGCATTTCTACAATACCCTTCTTTCCCTGCCTTTGCGCACATCTTCTGTTGTATTTTCCTACAAATGCCTATTAAAAGAAGGTGTCTGAGGAGATCAAACAGGAGTGTAAAAGTGACTCCGACCTGCAGAGATTTTAATGCCTTGTCCCATGTTTGATCTTTTTTTCTTGTTGCTGTGAGCCTAATGGAGTAATTGCTGTGATGGGAGACTGTGGTTTTAGTAGCCTGGCACAGCCAGTTTATCAGTTGAAAATTGCTCAGGTACCTCTCCATTAATATTTCATTTCTGAGCGCAGTACTGCTGGACACAGATAAAAATGTCTCTGGATGTTATTAGATAGATATGCAAGCAACCAGAGCAACAAACCTTACATAGACAGAGCGGTAACCTCATTACTCTCAACTAAGATGGCATGCAGTGTGGAGTAAATAATCAGCGAATGGCTGTTGTTGGTTTTGCTATAAAAACCAGAGAAAGAGTCCAGCCCCTCTTCAGGAGTTTGTTTTCAATGCCCGTGCTGTGTGGAGAGGTGTGCACAACTATTTTTCTATACGGTATTTCTTAACCTCCCACCCAAGCTCAAGCTCCTTCCCCATCAGACAGGTGATGTTCTCCTTCCAAGAGTCAAGTACCATAACCGAGTGTCAGTCCGTATGGGCATTTGCCCCTGTCCACTGTCCCTAGAACAGCACACCAGACCCTTTGCACTCTCACTTGCAGGTGGTGAGCCCACATGGAGGTAACATGGTTGTTTTTTTGGGCTGAGCACAACCAAGTTGCTCAAGTGTAGACCCAACCACCAGTCGCTTGTCCACAGCAAAGATTTGTCTAATCCAGCGAGGTGACTCTGTTGTTATATGTGTACATATAACAACATTATACTTTGTCTCTTCACCTGGGTCCAATTTGCCAAGGGTGGCCCTACCAGGAACTAATGCTCCAGACAACACAGCTCCCAGAATCACTGGAGCACGCAAACCCCTCCACCATGATAAGGTGGCAATCCAGGGAAGGGCATCTTTTTTTAGTCATTAAAAAAGTTTGAAGAGCATGCAGAAAAAAATCAGTTTCCAAAGGACTTGCTGATGTCAGTGCTCCTCAGTGAGTCTTCACATAAAGCCTGCCCCAGTTGTGATTGGCCTGGGCTTTTTATTGGCCAAGAGGATACGGTTGTGAATGGGAGGGGGACCAGACTCTTTTGCAGGCTATGTTGTCAGATCTTCTGCCTGTAAAAGTTGAACTACTTGTAACATGCTGGTGTTGTATGTTTGCTTGTATGCAGGACAAGCAGGGAATACCGTGGTGGCTTGGACTCAGCTACAAAGGAATTGGGCAGTTTGATTTGCAAGACAGGCTGAAACCAAGAAAGGTAGGCCAACATAACCTAAAAAAAAAGTTGCCTTGCATGGAAAGTTTTTATATCTAAACAAGAGTCGACCATGTAAGAAACATTGGTTATTGTTTTTGTGTGTTTATGCATCTTGCTGTCATGGTATATAGGATCTGTTTGACTGTGTGATTCATCATAGTGACAGTTAATAATTTTGACATGATTTTTTTGATCCAACATTGTTTTTTTAACCTGCATATTAGAATGGTGGCTGAGACTAGCCTTTTCATGTGCATAAGTTGTATTGATTACTTAACGTATCTATGGCAGAAACCAAACTACTGATTAATTCATATTTTATTTTCTGGTTTTCTGGATGGCATTACCCTGACCTCTAGTAATACTGTGAGAAATCTTGGAGTCATTTTTGATCAGGATATGTCATTCAAAGCGCATATTAAACAAATATGTAGGACTGCTTTTTTGCATTTACGCAATATCTCTAAAATCAGAAAGGTCTTGTCTCAGAGTGATGCTGAAAAACTAATTCATGCATTTATTTCCTCTAGGCTGGACTATTGTAATTCATTATTATCAGGTTGTCCTAAAAGTTCCCTAAAAAGCCTTCAGTTAATTCAAAATGCTGCAGCTAGAGTGCTGACGGGGACTAGAAGGAGAGAGCATATCTCACCCATATTGGCCTCTCTTCATTGGCTTCCTGTTAATTCTAGAATAGAATTTAAAATTCTTCTTCTTACTTATAAGGTTTTGAATAATCAGGTCCCATCTTATCTTAGGGACCTCGTAGTACCATATCACCCCAATAGAGCGCTTCGCTCTCAGACTGCAGGCTTACTTGTAGTTCCTAGGGTTTGTAAGAGTAGAATGGGAGGCAGAGCCTTCAGCTTTCAGGCTCCTCTCCTGTGGAACCAGCTCCCAATTCAGATCAGGGAGACAGACACCCTCTCTACTTTTAAGATTAGGCTTAAAACTTTCCTTTTTGCTAAAGCTTATAGTTAGGGCTGGATCAGGTGACCCTGAACCATCCCTTAGTTATGCTGCTATAGACGTAGACTGCTGGGGGGTTCCCATGATGCACTGTTTCTTTCTCTTTTTGCTCTGTATGCACCACTCTGCATTTAATCATTAGTGATCGATCTCTGCTCCCCTCCACAGCATGTCTTTTTCCTGGTTCTCTCCCTCAGCCCCAACCAGTCCCAGCAGAAGACTGCCCCTCCCTGAGCCTGGTTCTGCTGGAGGTTTCTTCCTGTTAAAAGGGAGTTTTTCCTT
Organism: Thalassophryne amazonica; assembly: GCF_902500255.1. Classification (NCBI taxonomy): domain Eukaryota; kingdom Metazoa; phylum Chordata; class Actinopteri; order Batrachoidiformes; family Batrachoididae; genus Thalassophryne; species Thalassophryne amazonica. The sequence goes on from NC_047105.1 coordinate 131,871,171, forward strand.
CCCACTGTAGCCAAGTGCTTGCTCACAGGGGATCGTTTTGACCGTTGGGGTTTTACATCATTATTGTATGGCCTTGCCTTACAATATAAAGCGCCTTGGGGCAACTGTTTGTTGTGATTTGGCGCTATATAAAAAAAAAATTGATTGATTGATTGATTGGTTTCCTGGAAATATCAAGCTACATTACATAGGGCTGGCATCCAAGTGGTTAGTGCACTTGGTTTCAGTGCAGAAGGTTCCCAGTTCAAACCCTACCCCTGCCACATTTCTCCATGTAATGTGAAGTTGCGTCAGGAAGGGCACCCAGCATAAAACCTCTGCCAAATCAACATGCAGACCCAAATTTGATCTACTGTGGCGACATGGAGTGAAAACAAGAGAGCAGCCAAAGGGACCTACTGTCAAATGACATTACATATCACAAGCAAATTCGTATTAACTCAGAAGTAAAATGTTGAATACATCAATTAATTTTTTTTTAAACAGGGATGAGAATTCTCTGTCTTTTTTCTGGATTTCTGGACCATTTCTGACATCAGCGTAAATCCGTTGTGAAAAATGAGGGTTGGGGGGGGTGCACTGGGGTCATCCATGCTAGTTAAAGCTTTCCTCATATCCACGGGAACTGCAAGCTAAAACGCGCAGTGTCATTGGTTACTTTTTCTACAACAGCAAACTTTCAGCCAATCAGAATCTCGGTAATATCGAAAGTAACTGAAAGTACCCGGACGTGGACATTTTGATTTTCTGCAAGGTTTGGTCTGTCGAGCTGTGTCTTTAACATGGCCAAAATTACAGAGCGAGAGGATGAAGACTGTGTTAAAGACATTGATAGTGGTGTAAAAAATAGGTTTAAGTGGACATGGTTGGAGCAGGAGGTGGATGTGGACAGGACAAATGTAAGACTCTGCGAATTTGTCCACAAGGTTGAGCTCTTGTAAAGTCTTCTGCATGTTATGTTCAGAGAAACATGTCACCAAAGTTCATCTGCCCGGGTCCACAAGAGCGCAGGTCATGCCCAACCATATCTGAATTTAGATATCTGCCGATTCTGATACCAATTCAATTCAATTCAATTTATTTCCTTTATATAGCGCCAAATCACAACAGAATTGCCTCAAGGCGCTTCACACAGGTAAGGTCTAACCTTACCAACCCCCAGAGCAACAGTGGTAAGGAAAAACTCCCTCTGAGGAAGAAACCTCAAGCAGACCAGACTCAAAGGGGTGACCCTCTGCTTGGGCCATGCTACATACCAGAGCTCTGTTTACTTTGATATTATTATTAGCATTATTGTTTTTTATATGAGGATATTTTGAATCACAGCTTCATGATAAAGTGGTATAGAGGAGAATTTTCTTAAAATGAAGACCTGAAAGTTCAGCTATAATTTGCCAGAAGGTACATCTAAGATGCAAGCCTAGATTTGATGATTTGGTGAAGGAATGAAGTACTTTTATTTATTGTTTTGCTGTAGTGGTTTCTTGTGGCATTTTGGAAATGGGGAAATGCACTCTATTTTCAAAACAGTACATGTACTCGTACGCAATTTTGGGGGTGCCCCTGTGGAAAAAAAATCTTTTTTTTTTTTTTTTCGCAGCCAGATCACGGGAGATGAGCTCCCCCATCGATTTGATCTGCCCGTAGTGGAGCACGTTTACATGACCATAAAAATCAGATAACTTTTAGTAATCAGATAACTGCAATAATCTGATCTCTCAGATTTACATGCACTTCAGTAATCACATTATCAGAAAAACGTGGTTTGCATTATTTCAGTTCATAAATTGGATTTCTTTTGAAGTGGAGAAAAGAGAAACAGCAGGTCTTGTTTAGAGAGTTTATAGAGAAAAGACAATGTTCTCTCTCTCTCTGTGTCTCTCTCTCCAACAAATTAGCTCTGTAGAATGCTGAAACACATGCAAATGCGAAAGAAAGAAAGAAAACTGATTAATGGTATACATGTTTATTATGTACATTTAAATGGGGCCATTGTTGGGTCAGTGGCTGAAGTTTCATCTCTTGAACACCAGATGGCACACTTGCTCCGGGTACATGTAACATTTTGAGGTAGGAGCGCATTTCCACATTTCCAAAATGCCACAAGAAATTACAAAAAAATAAAATAAAACTACTTAATTTAGCTACTCATATTTGGAGTCAGTCTGGTTAATCGTCGCACCCTTCCAGCTGGCTCCTTTCATCTTTCTGGTCCTGGCTAAAAAAAATCCTTGTGCTCCTTAATGTGGTGCTTTTTCAAATCTTTGATTAAGTTTGCTGTATTGTAGGTTGCAATTCTGCCTCTCAGTACAATGGTTTTGCAAACATTGCAATTTGCTGTCTTGCTTTGCGGTGTTGTGATGGTAAAAATTCGTAAATGATAAATGGACTGCATTTATATAGCGCTTTTCCATCTGCATCAGACGCACAAAGCGCTTTACAATTATGCCTCACATTCACCCCAATGTCAGGGAGCTGCCATACAAGGCGCCCTCTACACACCTGGACCAACTAGGGGATTAAGGACTTTGCCTAAGGGCACTTAGTGATTTTCCGGTCAGGCTGAGATTTGAACTGAGGATCCTCTGGTCTCAAGCCCAACTTTCAGTGCTCCTCAGCGCGCTCCTGCAGGTGTTCCACCTGCTGCATGACCCTGATGTTTGGGAAAACGCGTGAGACGAGAGCCGCATGAAGCCACACATCTGTCTCTGTCCGTCTCCTCCTCCTCCTCCTCTCTGCACCACTCCATGGCACAGAGCCCAACTACGCATGCAGTCACAAAGTTCTTCTGAAAAACTGGAGTGATCTGAATTGTTAGCAACAGTTGGATGAATATGGGTGTGTATGTGGAGACAATTTACCTCGTTCACAACGTGACAGAACTTAAAACGATGTGCTGTTACGCGCAGTAGCGTGCAACAACGCGGAACATTATTCTTGACCGTGCGTAATGGTTCCTGATAATTCTCCAGCAACCCGTGCCATTAATCGTAACACGTGGTAACAGGTGGCAACAGTTCCTGAGGACACCTAACGCCTCTGCCCCGAATCATCACATTCGTGATCAGCAGCCAAGAATGTGTACTTCGTGGCATTCGTGACTTGTTGTCGTTATGTGTAAATGCAGCATTATAAAACTGGTTCGTTAAACATATGTCTGGTTTTCACCTTAAAAAAACTAACTTTTTTCTGATTCGAATGTTAGGTTTTGGGGTGAATTTAGGGTCACTGTTTTAATGCAGCATGTCAGACTGAAAGAAAAACTGTAAAGTCATACAGGTGAGGTTGTGCTGGAAAAAAAATAGCCAAGATTCCACAGGGTTAAAGCGGTTTTTTTTTTTTTTTAGATGTTACCTGATTGTCTAGTTATGCAACATATTAATACTACTTCAAAAAGTTTGTCCCTCAAAATGTGTTTCACAGAGTTATGAATTTTGATGGGGGATAATGGCCCCGGTCTCCCCTAAAAAACTCGTGCCTGCAGGTTTTCCCACAGTCCACACCAGAGAACCTTTGTGCACTGTCCTGCGAAAATGGCATGTTATGAGGAACAAAAAAACCCTACTGTGTGAATCAAACGGTGGACGATTTTCTTTTCTTCATAGTCAACATAGTCCCTGTAGTGTACATGTAGTCATGATTTACATCTTTAAATGGCTTTGATAGAGGTTGATGAATAAATTGAGGATGTACTGCTTCTGAATCAGAACCAGGGTGTCCACAATCAATGTTGAGAAATTATCATTCCCCTTACACACCATCAGGAACGGCTTAACTGCAGCGTAATTTTTTTTAGGTACACTGTTATAACGCTGGCTGGAAGTACATATGTGTGTGTGTGTGTCACAGGACATGCTGGACTCCGAAAAATGATGCCCACCTCTTCCACCATTCGGAAGATTCAGACAGCTTTCGGTGGCTTTTCAGTCGTGTGACTATCCAAGAAATTGTGGAAGAGGTGGGCATGTCACAGCATGTCCTGTGAGACTTCAACACTGAGGCGCTTTTGCTCCGTCAGCTTTGTGCCGAAGCCATTGGCATGAATTTCGCTGCAACTCTTTTCATGGCCAAATCTTCTGTCACAGTGGAATATGCCGAAAAAGTTCTGATGTCCACCTCTTCCGCAATTTCTCGGATAGTCACACGACGGTCCCGCATCACCATAGCGTTCACTTTGAAAATCATCTGGTCATTTCAGCATGTTGATGGCCACCTGGAGCGTGTCTCGCTCTCCGCCGTTGTGCGGACGTCTTTAAACCGGTTGTACCGCTCCTTAATCTGTGTGATGCTCATAGCATCGTCACCGAAAGCCGTCTGAATAATCCGAATGGTTTCCACCTGGCTGTCACCCAGTTTCTGGCAAAATTTGATGCAGTCGCACTGCTCCAGTCGTTCCGCCATTTTCCTTGCAAAGAAAAAACGACGAGAGACTCCACCCATCCTCACACTTACAAGCAAATGATGCAATCGACAGGCGTGAAAAAATTCACGCTTGCGCACGAAGGTTCAAGGTTGGCTCATGCAAGCACACGTGATTCAAATCCATCAGGTTTTTGAAAAAAATAAAAAGGTTGGATACTTTTCTAACAGACCTCATATATATATATTTATTTAAATCAATCTTTAGATGTATGAATCGATCTGTGGGAATTAAAATGAGAATCAATTTAAAATCGACAAATCGATATTTCAGCCCAGCACTAGTGTGAGCACAGTCCGGTGGAGGAGTGGGGATGGCAGACAGTTAAATTCAAAGCATAATCGTGTTTGTGCACAGTACAAGGCAACCAGGCCAAGTGTGAGTATGCGCATCAGTAAATTGATCTGTGAAAATGACATTGGGTTATATTCACCTCTTACAAATTCACACGTCAGTGAATATTTTGTCAAGTTCTGTGGAGAAGGAGTTTTCTATGGTTTATCTGAAGTGTGATGGTGCTTGAAGAACTATTTGAAAGACAGTCAACTTGGCACCAGCAGAAGCCAACTTTTATTTATGCAGAATTTCTGTATCAATCTGTTCACTCATGTTAACGGTTACAGTCTCTGAAATCATGTGATCAGCACCTCAGTTCTGCTTTCCCTCACTGTGCATCTTAATCAAGTTTTCTGCCCACCTGCTCTGCTTTGGCGTAAACACACAGACCTCAAACAGCCAGTAATAATAATAGGGTGTAACATCTTCTGTCAAACAGCAGAGAACACCAATTTGAAAAACGAAAAATGCAGAAGTGATTTATATCATTTATGCTGGGATTTATTTATTTATTTTTTTTGAGTTGGCCATAAATATTACACTAAAATTACATGACTCCACCTCCCCATTTTAAATCACTCCAGTCAAAACAGAACTTAAGTTAACATAAAAAGTCTGTTCTCCCAACACCACAGAATGTTAGTTTTACGTCTTGCTTTAGATCAGTGAGGCATGCTCCCCCTAGGGGACGCCAGAGTTCTTCGGGGGGGGTCGCAAAAAAATAATTGTAAACACTGTTAACCAACAAAAGAAGAAGGGGAAAAAAGGAAAAAGAACACATTGTTGGCTAACATGCCTGGAGCAAAATGGATAATTTTTTAGTGTGTAAATCTCTCAGTGAAAAGACAGAGTTGGGGCAACCAAAAAAGAAGAGCCCCGCATCAGCCGCTTGTGCGCGTCAAAGACCCAGAATCATTGCTCACACTAAACAAGAGGTGAGCGTAGATGAGAGACTAAATATATATAAAAGTTTAATTAATATTATTTATGTTAAAATGTGTTAGTTATGTCAAAGACTTTAAAAACATAGAGGTTTAAATGCTAAAAAAGCCAATGTTTAAAATATGACAATGGGTAAAAATAGAAGAATAGAAAGTTAAAAAAAAACAAACATATTTAACATGTTTGAAAAGGGTGTAAAATGTGTGAAAGAATAGAAAGTTCTTTAAAAAAAATGTTTAAAATGTTTACAAAGTAAATTCACAGACAGTTCCTTAAAACACATAAATATATTTAAAATGTGTAAAAGAATAAGAATAAACACACAAAGATGTTGAATTGAAATTGTGTGTAGTTGGGGGGGCTCACTCTCCCACACTTTGAAAACCCCTGCTTTAGATTATTTAAATTGCTTCATTCCTTAAATGTCCTTGGTAATTTTCCTAAATTGAAAGGTAATTTCATCTTAATGTAGTTTTTCATGTGAAATCTCCATCAATGTGTTTCTCTCTCTGAGGCAGCTTTGACTCCATGTGACACAACATAAGAATTAATTTGCACCGTTATTGGTACGTGTGTCAGCTTTGTGCCTTTGATGTGTCACACCTGTTGCTCATGCAGACAGCACACTCATCTGTGGCTTCTCCGTATAGCTTTTGTATCCTTTAACAACAGAAAAGTGAAAAAGTACATTTTGAACAAAGCTAGGAAGATGGTGCTATTACATTTGTGTTAATGTGCCATAATTTGAAGAAAGCTGTTGGTTAAGCTATTGAAAGCTGCTTTGTACCTTCACGGTGGATCTAATGGTGTTAATCTGTGGAGGAGTCAGAGTGAAAACTATCAGTGGAAAAAATGTGGTGGTGTTTAATATTAACTTTTTTCTTTGAGCACAGAATCATGCAGTAGTGTGTCAGCCAAGCGTTTTCTCAGTCTTATTCATTACAGCAGCCGTAGCTGCTATTGTATGGCAAGAACCTGTGGACATAGCAGGAAGTGCTGCTGAACGCAGCAGTAATGAGCTTAGTGTGCACAGCCGCCAATCTGCACTCAGCGCCTTCTTCTTGTGGGAGGTGTAATTATAACTCTGGAAAGCAGCACGTCTCTGGGAAAGGATTGAGCACTTTTTTCAGCTCAGAATGGGCTTTTGAATTTGGGGCACAGCAGTGAGATTGTTGATGTATAGTTTACCAGATACAGTTATTGACTAGATCACCTTCTTTAGAGAAGAACTGCCAAATCACACAAGAGCCTTGTCTTCAAAGGAAAACACTGCTGTTTTCAAAATGAGCTTTGTTTGTATGTGTGTGTGTGTTTGTGTGTGTATTAGGGCTGTTTATGTTATATAATGAAAAAATAAAAGTTGTGAGACTTCGGGCCATATGTTGTTTTTGTTCCACGTGGGGTTTTATAGGTGCAGAGCAAATTTGAACTTAATCAGATAATATTTAGAGGTCCCCCAGAGTGACACATGTTCCTCTTCCTCCGCTGGCAGGGCAACGTCACCCTAGTGGGAGAAGAGACTGATGCCATTATTTTTCTTTTACAGGTACATGTGATGTTTCTAATTCCAAAAAGTAGTGATTGATTCGTCACCCAGAGGAGAACATTACTGGATTGCTTGTTTGGGGATACTTGTTACTGTTCATTTACAATAAAATTTGGCACAGACCTTTTATTTTATTAGTGAAACATTTTGACATTTTGAACAGGTCTAGTGTGTGTGTGTGTGTGTGTGTGTGTGTGTGTGTGTGTGTGTGTGTGTGTGTGTGTGTGTGTGTGTGTGTGAGACATGACGTATGTGCAGGGTGGGGCAGATCTCAGTCTGTGCAGGCGTGTGACTCAGGGCCTTTGACACATTTTATCTCTGTGCGATTTTGTGGCGTGCTGTCTTTGGGGGGTCCTGGGGTTATGGGTGTGATCTGGTTCAGAACAGCCTGGCCCATCTGGAACCACAGGCATTTCTGGCACATTTCCATCTGCTGTTAATGATTAGTTAAGAAAAATCAAGGGTGGAAGATACAGGAATACTTTCTCTACTCAAATACTTAGAAAAAATGTTTAATGTATTTCTGAGCTGATTTAAATACACTGGGTACAGAACAAGTCAGTTTGTCACATACATGGTAAATAAATCCATTCTGGCATCACTTCCTCCTTTGTAGAGTTTAAGGAGTGTCACATTGTTGACATATTTTGGCTGTGGATTTAACAGTAGTCACAGGAGATTCCTTTAATGGTTTCGTCTTCACAGGAGTGGAGTTTCTACACAGCAGTTGATCTGGCAAAGTGGATGGAGTATAACTTAAGGTGCCCTGACACTTGCACGACTTTGATCCCTGACACTTGCACGACTTTGATCCGCGCACTTGCACGCACATCGTCATGACGATCCCATCCGCTATGTTCCCAGCTGGACACCATGCTTTGTTCCACTGGCTGCCATGCATTGTGCGCTGGACACTGCGTATATAAAATAATTATTTTGTAGTGGAGTAATCATTTTCTGTCCGAGTTAGCTGTTGAAAACGCTTCTAATCGCTTCTTTAATCACAGAGGAGCACTCCAGCTGCTGCTTTTCTCACGTGCGCCTGCTGAGCAACTTGGAGAAAGCATTTGGAGCCATCTAAAAAGGTCATTTGTCATGTTTATATTGTATTGGCTTGGTACAACAGTTGCATGTTCTCTCCTTCTTGTGTGCAGCTGTAAAAGTATGTTCATGATAGATTTAACATCTCTCTGTAATCGTTTAGACAAGCTTCTCTGTGATGCGGTGCACTGACGCAACCCCACTTCTTTACTCGACTTGATGAGCTGCGCATGCCGTCTCAAGCACCATCAAGCATCAACGTGCATCAACAACATGTAGTTTTGGCGAGTAGATCACGCAACGTTCACAGCCATTTCACATTTGTCGCATGACTTTGATGTGTGAGAGATTTTTTTAACATTTCAAAATTCCTTTTGCACACTTCCACGTGACGGCGCACATTTCACGTTCAGTCTACACCGGTTCACAGCGGGTTTACTCACCAGTATGACACACTGCATACGGGTGCGTGAATCAAAGTTGTGCAAGTGTCAGGAGGCCTTTACTGTAAATGATAGCTATCAGGAAGTATGAATTTGAGTGTCTCTCCATAATATGATTGGTTTTTGAATGGAACAACCATTATAAAGACATTTTTTGAGTAGGAAACACACATTGACCTCAGAGGTCGAAACGGGTTCACTCTGTTCATCATAATGTATATTAGCATGTTGCCAGTGGGGATCCATGGGCTCTAGATTTGTTAGTGTTTACAAAATAGGTAGCTGACGTTTTGTGGTAACAGTGGTAATAAATGAAGCAAAGCTTGTATAAATGGACTGCATTTATATAGTGATATTCCATCTGCATCACACGCTCAAAGCACTTTACAACAATAATGCCTCACATTCACCCTGATGTCAGGCTGCTGCCATGCAAGGTGCCCACAGCTCACCGAGAGCAACTAGGGGATTAAGGATCTTATTCAAGGGCCCATAGTGATTTTCCAGTTAGGCTGGGATTTGAACCACCACCATGCTTCACATGCTTCACAATACTGTCTCGGAGGTCTACAGACAGTTCCTTGACTTCATGCTTGGTTTGTGCTCTGACATGCATTGTCAACTGTGGGTCCTTATATGTAGACAGGTGTGTGTCTTTCCAAATCATGTCCAGTCAACTGAATTTACCCCAGGTGGACTCCAATTAAGCTGCAGAAACATCTCAAGGATGATCAGTGCAAACAGGATGTGCCTGAGATCAATTTTGAGCTTCATGGCAAAGGCTGTGAGTACTTACGTACACGTGATTTCTTAGCTTTTTTATTTTTAATAAATTTGCAAAATTCCCCTTTTTCACATGGTCATTATGGTATGTGCTGTGGGTAGAATTTTGTGGGGAAAAATGAATTTCATTTTTTTGGAATAAGGCTGTAACATAACAAAATGTGGGAAACGTGAAGTGCTGTGAATTCTTTCTGGATGCACTGTAAATATTGTACATGTTACTATTTTGCTCAGTAAATATATTTCTAACGGTGCTATTTACATGATTTTTTTTTTTTTTTTTTACCAGATGTTGGTAACAGCCCAAGTAATCCATAGATCCAGTGAAACCAAAACAAATAAGTACAGAAATTAAGTTATGTGTAATGAAATGGAATGCCACAGGGAAAAAATATTGAACACGCTTACTGAAATTTATTTAATACTTCATGCAAAAGCCTTTTTTAATGACCGTTTCAAGACACCTCCTGTATGGAGAAACTAGTTGCATGCATTGCTCAGGTGTGATTTTATTTGGCCCATTCATGCACACAAAGCAGGCAGGCCAGTCTATTACCCGCACTCTTTCACTACGAAGCCACGTTGTTGTAACACGTGCAGAATGTCTTGGCATTGTCTTGCTGAAATAAGCAGGGACGTCCCTGAAAAAGACGTTGCTTGGATGGCAGCATGTGTTGCTCCAAAACCTGGATGTACCTTTCAGCATTGATGGCACTAACACACCCCCATGCCATCACAGATGCTGGCTTTTGAACTTTGCGCTGTTAACAGTCTGGATCGTCTTTTTCCTCTTTTGTCCGGAGGACACGACGTCCGTGATTTCCAAAAACAATTTGAAATGTGGACTCATCAGACCACAGCACACTTTTCCACTTTGCATCTGTCCATTTCAAATGAGCTCGGGCCCAGAGAAGACAGCGGCATTTCTGGATGTTGTTGATGTATGGCTTTTGTTTTTCTTGGTAGAGTTTAACTTGCACTTGTAGATGTAGCGACGAACTGTGTTAACTGGTTAAATGGTTTTCTGAAGTGTTCCTAAGCCCACGTGGTAAGATCCTTTACATAATGATGTTGGTTTTTAATGCAGTGCTGCCTGAGGGATTGAAGGTCACGGTCATTCAGTGTTGGTTTTTGGCCTTGCATGTAGAAAGTTCTCCAGATTCTCTGAATCTTGTGATTATATTATGGGCTGTAGATGATGGAATCCCTAAATTCCTTGCAATTGAACATTGAGAAACATTGTTCTTAAACTGTTGGACTATTTTTTTTTTTCATGCAGTTGTTCACAAAGTGGTGATCCTCACCCCATCTTTGCGTGTGAATGGCTGAGACTTTGGCGATGCTCCTTTTTACCCAGTCACGAGTGTCCTCAGTTCCCAAACACTTATTGAGTGTTGTTAGAACGAAAGGTGATGTAACACAGTGGTAAACATAACAGTGTCCCAGCTTTTTTGAAACATATTGCAGGCATCCATTTCAAAATGAGCAAATATTTGCACTAAAACAATAAAGTTTTTCAGTTTGAACATTAAATATTTTGTCTTTGTGGTGTATTCAATTGAATATAGGTTGAAGATGATTTGCAAATCATTGTATTCTGTTTTTATTTACATTTTAAACAATGTCCCAACTTCATTGGAATTGGGGTTGCATGACATATGCCAGTGCAGCATGCTGAAAGACAACCCCACACCATGACGTCCCCACCTCCAAACTTCACTGTTGGTATGGTGTTTCTGGGTTGTATTAGAGCATCCAAGGAGTTCAGGTTTGGTCTCATCTTACACGTGTGTGTGTTTTGCTGTGCAATTAACAGAACATTCACATTTGTTCATTGTTTAGTCAACAGACAGCCATCGTGTGGCTATAAATAGTTTGGGTTTGCTTGCTCTGCCTCAGTGATGACCAACCCATAAATTAGTAGAGTTGTATCCTTGGCAAGACCCTGTGTGACTTCAGCTGGATGAATGAAAGCCGAACATTTCTTCATAGTTACCGAACAAAGCTGACAGTTTGACCTTGGTTTGCGTGTCGTATCCATATCATAATTCTCTAGGGTACAGATCTATGTGTGTTATTTGTTAGGTCTGTTGTGTGGGCCGCTGAAGAGGAGGTACTGCTGGCCCACCACCACTAGAGGGCGCCCTGCCTGGAGTGCGGGCTCCAGGCACCGGAGGGCGCTGCCGCCTTACAGGAACAGCCAGGATGACAGCTGTCACCCATCACTGGAGACAGCTGATTCCAATCAACCGGGAGGTATATCAGCAGGACGGCATCTCCACCTCATTTACCGAGATATCGCCTAATCAAAGAGGTAACAATCTCTGCCCAAACATATAAATAACCATTGTTGTATTCCTTGTTGAGCATTTGTAGGACAGCTGACTACTGAACAACAGTTGGATAAGTACTCACCTTCCTACACTCCTGTATTGTTGTTAACGAGAGGTGGAGGTGGACTCTCCACCCTCCGTGTTGCTGGGTGCAGCCGCATCCACACCTGACTGTTTTTGTTCCTTGCCAGCAGTACCGGATCCGACGAGCGGAGGCAGTGGCCACCTGGGGATTCGGGACTTGGCGGCTCCAGTATTCCCGGGGTTCGGTGGCAGAGGAAATCGGGTTGGTTCCGGTTCGACTTGGACAGACGTCTCCTATCGTCGAGCCTGCCCACACGACACCGTTGTTATTGGACTCAGTCTCAATATTGTAATCGGCTGTGTTGTTGTGCCTGTTTTCACATCAGTAAAAACAGTGTTATTTGACTCCTCCATTGCCGGTTCATTTGCGCCCCCTGTTGTGGGTCCGTGTTCCTACACTTTCACAACAAGGTCGTCTGTCTAGCAACAAACTCAAAAACTACACATGGATAGGTGGTCATTTTTTTCATGCAACATATAAAATTAGATTAAGATGTATAATAAGAACTTTTGAAGCAAAATGTGTGTTTTGAAATGCATTGTCAATCTCATTGCTCATAATTAAGGCTTCAGGACAGCTCACGCTAACATTTGCTTATTATGCTAATGAGGTTTCATTAACATCAGTAATGTTATCCCATTACGCTAATGAGTTTTGTGCTAACATGAATATGTATGTATTTATTATAACGTGTATATTGTATCTATGTATGTATTTTTAAGCACATTATAAATCCTGTTGCTCCCTCTGCTCATGCTAACTGTTGGTTCACTGTCAGGACCTCGACATTGTACCTAACAGCAAGCTAATGTCGAGCCAAGTTTACAACATATTACGTAAAGACTAACTCAGTTAAATATATATTTTAGAAAGATCTTCCAACATGTTCCTCAATATTTTCCCCAATTAACGCTCTCAGAAAAACGAATGATTTAACAAATCACGGCCAACTCTATTGGCTGTATCATAATAAAGTACATGTTATTTATTCATTCATATTTCATAAATACTGTGACTAAAGATACTGATTAAAAGTTAGCTGTTGCTGTTTGGGATATATTATATGGCCTTCTTATGAATTTAACAAATTTACTAAAATATATATTCTAAGCATTTTCATTTTGTGGACTTTAAGCTAGAGGGGTTTATCCACAGGGATTGTGTATTAAATGAAAGCGTTTCCCTGACCCTTGTTTTGCGGAGCAGACTGCGTCCCCAGCAGGACTCGCCACCCCCATATGTTGGATTCATATACGTACATATGAATTCTCCATACAGTTATTATTGAAGCTTTTTAATGTCGTCTTCCAACTTTGAGGGTTCACAATCAGTGGCTGGGATGAGTGATACATGGATAAGTGGAAGAGTGCATGAATTTTGCTCCTCCAGACTTTACTGCATTGATTAATTCCCATGAACGCTACATTATTAATGATTAGACCTTCGCACCAGACTTTTCACATTTGTCTGAGTGTTGTTTGTAGTATTAAAAAAGTTACACAGTAGACCTGTTCAAAATGTCAAATTTACAAAACCTTTTGGGCCACATGTTGTTCTTGTTCCACTAATAAAATAAAAGATCTGTGCCAAATTTTATTGTAGTTGGGCATTGTTTAGGGGTCTCCCACAAAGCAACAATTTTCCCTAAACAAGAGTAAATCCAGTCATGTTCTCCTCTGCGTGACCAGTCAACCACCACCTTTTGTGATTAGAAGCCATCACATGTACCTGTAAAAGAAAAATAATGGCATCAGAGTCGTCTCCTGTTAGGGTGACGTTGCCTTGCAAGTGGAGGGAGAGGAAAATGTGTCACTCTGGGGACCTCTAAATCTTATCTGATTGAGTTCAAATTTGGTCTGCACCTATAAAACCCCAAGTGGAACAAAAAGAACATGTGGTGCGAAGTCTCTCACAACTTTTATTTTTTCATGATATAACATGAAGAGCTCTATTACACAGGTAGACGTGAATAATTTTGTCATCTATGTTCCTTTGAGGATTTGTTGCGTAACTGTGAATGACAGAAAACATACTTAAGCTGAAATAAAATAATTGCACAAGGTAAGCTCGGCTGTGCAGAACCCGTTCATCTGGTCTGCTGGAACAGGAAGGGGATGGTGTCAAAGAGAAGGAGAGAGAGAGACAAAATGAGAGAGAGAGAAAAAACTACAAAGCCTTGTAGGCAGTGTGAGTCATGTCACTCAGAGGAGGGGGGGTTAGAGGGGCGAGGCCAGCTCAGTTGAAACGCTTTCAACACCTATCTGAGAGCAGACAGGAGAGAGTATTGTTGAAAGAAGCTGTACTCCTGTGGAAAAGCCAGAGGATTTCATACAAACCAAGCCAATTCATCTGGACCTTAAAAAACACAGAAATATACCTTTCACAGTAAGACCTTCACCTTGTCCACCTAACATTTAACTGTCAGATGGTTGTTTTGTTTGTTTGTGTTGTTTTTTTCGTATTAGGATGTTTCTGTCAGTTCTGTCCTCGTGGGCTATTTCAGCTGGTTTCTGTCTGCTAAATACAGGCACTCTCTCTCTCTCTCTCTCTCTCTCTCTCTCTCTCTAAGGTACAATGTTATAAGATGATTTCATGTCTCCTGGGCCATTATCAGGTGAAAGGGTTCTGCTTTTTCTCTTCCATGTTCCCAGCTGCCCCTGCTCCTGTGCAGCTTTTTAAAAAGCTTTTCTGAGAAAATGCAGGGAAGAGAACAATGTTCACATTCAAGTGTCTCCAGATGTGTTAGGCACGTATCACAGAGCAGATGTAACATTCTGAAAAGTGTGAGTCCTCCTGCTCTGTTTTCAGTATTCTTCCTTCTCAGCATAATGAAAAGAGGAGCTGGCGCTGTTAGTGCAGCAGCAGCATGCATGAACTCATACCTGAGAGGCTGTTCCACTGGGGCCCTCTCACAGCTTCAGGCATTATATTTATGCTAATACTGTAAGTTTAACAGACCAAAAACAGCTGGCTGCTGTGAGCAGAGTCAACTCAGTGTAGCGCCTTTGCAAGGATTGATCTTTGTTTATGAGACACTTAAAAGAAATTCATGTGTGTGGGTACAAACGTGTAAAATCTACATCAGTCGTTTGGCTGTCCCCTCCCTTCACTTTCTTAATCTCTTTATCTCTGCAGTTGTTTCAGTGGAAGCAGTTGGAGAATTTGTATTTTCGTGAGAAGAAATTTGCAGTAGAAGTGAACGACCCACACAGGTCAGAGGAGCCAAATCACTTTTTCTGTCTTAATGACTTTTAATATGTGTGCTTGCTGTTTTCGAAGTGTTCCAGTTTTATCTGTGGCTGTATGTTTTACTTCACTGACATGAGCATGACTTTGATACATGCATTTGCACGACCTGTGTCGTGTGACTTGCACGACCTGTGTGCAGGAGAGTCAACTCGTCTTTAACGTGTGTAGACTGAACGTGAGAGAGGCGCCAGCAAGAGAATTTCGAAATGTTCAAAAAATCTTTCACGCATAGATGGCATGCAACGTGGCGCAATCTAATTGCCAACACGACGTGCAGCTCGTCAAGTCAAGTAAAGAAGACGTGAACAGAGCGCAGAGTGCAGTTCATCTGAACGATTATAACGAGATGTTAAATCTATCATAATATCTCACATAAGAGCACCTTTATCCTTAAGGCCCCCTGACATGAGCATGACTTTGACTCACGCACTTGCACGCCCATCGTTGTGACGATCCCACCCGCTGTGTTCCCAGCTGGATGCCGTCCTTTGTTCCACTGCCTGCCACATGCTCTGCGCTGGATGCTTTTTTATATAAAATAATTATTTTGTGGTGGATTGATCATTTTCTCTGCAAATTGGCAGCTGAAAATGTCTCTAATTGCTTCCTGAATCACAGAGGACCGCTCTAACCTGAGCTACGCGCGCGCCTAACGAGCTGCAGAAAACATTTTGAGTCATCTAAAAAGGTAATTATTTGTAATGTTTACATTGTCATGGTAAAACAGTTGTGTGTTTTTCCTTCTTGTGTGCAGCTGTTAAAGTATATTTATGACAGATTTAACATCGAGTTATAATCGTTCAGACTAGCTGTGCTCTGATGCGATCCGCTGATGTCACCACTCGCTCTGTTCACTTCTTCTTTACTCGACTTGACGAGCTGCATGTCGTGTTGGCGATTAGATCGTGCCATGTAGCACAACATTTATGCGTGAAGGATTTTTTTGAACATTTCAAAATTGTCTTTGCGCAATTTTACACGCCAGCACCCCTTCATGTTCAGTCTGCACCAGTTAAAGGTGAGTTTAAGATAAAGCAAAATAAAACGGTGAATCAACGAAACACCAGATCGAAGCACTGCTTCGATTGATTCAAAGTTCAAAGCAAAACCACGCTGCAGAAAAGTTGATTACAGACCCACTGCAGGGTCTGTAATCAGTGTAGAGAAATGATCATTTTCCTGACAAACACGCCCCAAAACAATGGCCACGCTGAAGGACCGATAAGGGAATCATTAAGCAAAAAGGTTATTGATGTCGGTGGACCGAATCATTTCTTCACGATACCCGAAAGGAACCGGTTCTCGATACCCATCCCTAGTCATGTTGCCTGTGAAAAACAATGTCACGGAGACATGCAAGCTGACATGCAGGTTGAAATGGCTGCAGCAGCCCTACGTGAAATCTACGTGAAATGTCACAGATCACATCTATCAGATCTGACACTTTCTGATCACGTCATGTACAAAGCCGCAATTAACAGCTGAACTGTGCATTAAGCCTAATGTACACACAGATTCAGATCCAAATTTCCACTCTCTCAAAGTAAAATAAAAACTTTACTTTCATTGAAAGCTCCATTGAAAGGAACACAAAACAAAAGAATGACAAAATAAACTTGCTACTCAGCCAGTTGAAAAGATTTCAAAATAATAAGTACACAACATCAAAGAAGCCCCCCCACATGCATAGTGAGCGCACAACCGCACAACCGATAGCCAAGGGGTTAAAGGTCCACTAGTCCTCAACACAGATGGACAGCCAGAGAACATTTTCAAGTTCCACTAGTCCTCACGTACAGATGGCTGGCCAGAGAATGTCCAGGTCCACTAGCCCTCAGGTTCTGATTGCGTGCGCGCATAATGTCCATCAGCTCAAATTCTGTCACGATTGTGGCACGTTAGAGAGCCCATTATCTCCTGAAAATAGCGTCTTCTGAGTTTTTTCCAATATGAGACATACATCTGCATGTCCAGGAAGTCTTTAAAAACATTTTGGTAAAGACAGTTCACATCCATCATGATCACAGCAGCAGTAAACCAGCGTCCTGCGTCACCAGAATTAGGTTCCAAAATCCAACAGACTTTGAAAATGTTAAGAGTTTTGGGGTGAAGTGTGTTGTCTCCTCGGTAAACCTGAGCCATCACTTTCAAAGAAAAGTTCCAAAGCTTCATTATCAGACATTACTGCATTAGTTTTGCTCTGTCTGTCAACCACCAGATGTTTCTGCTCTTTCTAATAAGTATGTCATTCGCCGATAATTGCCGAGTAAGACATTTTTCGTAAATGCACCTGTTAACTTGCTCGGGTAGAAGAATAAACAACATCGGAGACCACTAATTATGAGCACATCTGCACAGAGAGACTTACAGTCATGAATACTTTGATGTCGTGTTGCTAACTGGGACATTAAAAAACGTACAACATGTCCTTTAAAGTGTATTAATACTGTAACGGGCTTAGTAAATTGATTAATAACAGACTGTAATAATTTGTCCAGAGGCAAAAATCACCTAATCTCTGGTGGATAGGGGATCTGATGGAATGAGCGGACAATCACTGAATACAGGTGCGCGGCACTTCCAGATGGGAACAGAAGACAAACAGATAAAGTACAGATAAAACTAACATCTACTGGATGTCCACTGGCAAGTGAATGAACAAGTACAGGACACTAAAGTAAACAAATGTCCAGCCACTGGGGAAGGTCTTTGTCTGATGTCTTTTCAAAAGTTTTGAGCATGCACAAAACTTTCCGACAGACGCATCGGACATCAGCTGACAAGTAGTGCATTTACTGAATGAGAAAAGGATTTAAACAAGACAAAAATGGACATGAGCAGAAATCACAATTTCTTATCTGTAACTCATTCGTTTCCTCAGTCCGTCACAGTGTGACTAACAGCCCCCTGACACTTGCGCGACTTTGATCCTTGCACTTGCACATACTCTGCCATGCACAAGAGTAAACTCATCTCAGACTTGTTGTAAACGGTGTAAACTGTGCATGGCTTCATGCACATGCGCAAAGAAAATTTTGAAATGTTCAAAATGTCCATCACGCGTTAGTGACATGAACTTCAAGTGAACATTGTGAAAACAAGTCAAAAACACTTCGTGTGAGTGCGAGTGATTGCGTCAGCGCACTGCATCAGAGCGCAGCTCATCCGAACGATAACGAGATGTTAAATTTATCATAAACGTACTTTTACAGCTGCTCACAAAAAGGAAAGAACATGCAACTGTTTTACCAAGCCATGACAATGTAGACATGACAAATAATTACCTTTTTAGACGGCTCCAAATGCTTTCTCCACCTCGTTCAGTGTGCATGATAAAAGCTCCAGCTGGAACAGCCCTGTGTGATTCCGGAAGCAATTAGAGGTGTTTTCAACAGCCAGCTCGAAGAGAAAATGATTAATCTGCTACGAAATAATTATTTTATATAAGCAGTGTCCAGCGCATAACGCACGGCAGCCAGTGGAACAAAGCACAGCGTCCAGCTGGGAACACAGCAGCTGGGATCGTTATGACAATGTGCGCGCAAGTGCACGGATCAAAGTCGTGCAAGTGTCAGGGCACCTTTACATGTTACTTAGTGTATTCTGTGTGCTTTTTAGAGATTTGTTTCTTGGATTTGCATTTTGAATGTGTTTCTAATGGTCACTGACAGAAGAACAGTAACCAGGCAAACGTTTGGACAGACTGGCCTGGTTATTCACACATGGTACGCCAGCCACTCTCTGATTAAAACCATCTGGGCGATGGCCATCAGCCAGCACCAGTTCTACTTGGACATGAAGCAGAGCAAAGTGAGTGTTTACATTCTCTCCTTGTCGTAGTTCATACCTCCATAGACCTGATCAGAAACCATCAAAATGTTTAATGCCAAAACATTGTGCGTTCAGTTTCAGTGTGTGAGCGACTGGGAGAACATGTCTATACCAAACTGTCTTGGTTTATTCAAGTACACATGTGTGAATGTGGCTCTTGATCGCATGATGAGAACTGCTTAACACTTTGACGGCATAGACAGACTGAAATTCTTTAGAATAAAAGTCATTTGTAGTGTAGGCAGTCTCATTTGTTCACCTGAACAAATGAGACTGCCTGATGAAGGAAGGTTTCACCTTCATACATGCACTTAAATATTCACTGTACTAAGTACAATCCAGCTCACATTGTAGTTGCACTTTTCCATCTGTTTCTATGCAGCTGAAACAGTTTTTTGATTAATATGTGAAACTGTAATAAAATTAATAATGACAATGAGGCAGTTTTTGTGATTGGTCAGCCTTTTTATTTTCTTGGAAGTGCATTCTGTAGCAGAGCAGTGAGTGTTTCTTACCTTTCAAACCCCTTATCAGTTCTGCTGCCCATAAAATAAACCTGACTTTTGAAACATAGGGAACTTTAGAGTAAACAGTAGAGATGTAGATTATGTTGCAGCTTTATCTTTAGTTTATACCTGAGGCCATCAAAATATGGCCATCGGGTATTGCGAAGGCTTTGTGCCTGTTCTTCTGTCCGTCTGGCTGTGCTCAGCATAAGTCAAGTCCTATTACTGCCAGAGACTTGAAATTCACAGGGAACATTCTTGAGACACTTGGACAAGTTCAAAGATGGCTAACCTTCACCTGTTTTAAGAGGTGATTTACAAAACATCTCGCAGACGTCAGTGTGTGGTCAAAGGTAACTTCCATTCTTTTCAAAACCTCATGTATGCGCACACACACACGTCCTCCTGCAGATGCTGTTAAAAAGGTACATGGGTGATTCTTTAACGATGGGCACTATTGGCCTTATAAATGTAATTTCCACCACACCATTGCCTTACAATATAAAGCGCCTTGGGGCAACTGTTTGTTGTGATTTGGTTCTATATACATGTGCTCTGATGTCACTGTTTATCTCCATAGAAACTACCCAAACAATCTTTCATACAAAGTGTTTAAAGGGACATTACAGTGTTGTGGTGGAAATTACGGCAATAGTGTGGGACAACTACATTTTGTTTAAAAAAATCACAACAGTTGTATGACATTGAATACCCCAATTATGTTTTGGTTATTTTACTGATATTTTAAAACATTAGAAAAAACTTTTTTTTACCATCCATTTTTATCATTGAAGATCAAAAGTCTGGGTGTGGGACAAGCACAAAACGGCAATATTTGCATATAATGATGCTGAAAAAAGGTGAAAAAGTCATCATAGACTACTAGAACAAATTTCTTAAAACACTTTCATTGTAAAGATAACTATAAAAGTGTGAAATTTCCCGTTTTCTGTTTTTCATACAATATGATCAAAGGACATAATAAGTGCCCGTAGTCTAAGAATCACTCACATGCTCATACGGCCGACGGTATTTTAGCATTGCGTTATATTTAATAGTTTTCAATAAATGCTAAACTGACCACTCTATCATCAGTGAACCTCAAAAATTTAACATAATAATCATTACATTTGAGTATCCAAATTCATTATTTGGTGCTTTGTGATTTGAATCTGAAGTGCTGTTGTTAGCAAGCTGAGAGAAAGACAGAAAACCACTGCTTCACAGGTCCTGACAATGTCTGAGTGACCCTTTTTAAAAACACTGAAACACGACACTAGCATTTTCAGAGGAGTCCAGTCAGGAGAGCGATTTCTAAATACGCTGTTTTCACATGTGAAAAACATCAGTTCAGATAGAAAATTAAGTGAAACGCTGCATGACACGTCGATGTACTTCATACACACATTGAACAAGTTCAGTATCAAAAGGTCCCTCACTGGTAGCCCCGTGTTGGGAATGGCAGGTACATTACCAGTTGTTGGTGTCTCGCAGAGTCAGATTTTATTACTGGACCTGAACTGAGAGCTGAGAAGTCATTTTTTAAAGGCTGGAAGGAAAGGTGCCAAAAACAATATCATCTGCGTGCCTGGAAACCTCATCAAGTGTTTATTTATTTTGTTTATTTAAATATTGGGCCTATTATATAATGTGTGTGTGTGTGTGTGTGTGTGTGTGTGTGTGTGTGTGTGTGTGTGTGTGTGTGTGTGTGTGTGTGTGTGTGTGTGTGTGTGTGTGTGTGTGTGTGTTTGAGGCTGCAGTCAGTTGGGGTTGTTCAGGTGGTGCCTTGTCCAAGAAAAGAGCCGATGCTGACTGGTTGGACTGTTGTACTGTTGAGTTACTGAGGACTATCTATATTATAATAGCTAATGGCCTCTGTTTGCGTGCATGCAAGTGTATGGCTTCGAACACGCAAAAACCGGGAAGACCTGACATTTGGTATGCTTATGTATTTTGGGTCGAGGATGAATGCTGCGACAAATGAAAGTTGATAGTACAAATACTTTTGGAGAAATTAGTAATTTTAGCTAACCAGTAAACAATGGACATCATGCTGCATTGCACCATTGGAGTTTGGGGTTTGGGGGTTCTAAATGTTGTTATTGTGGTTCATGTTAGTTTAGCAGTGTTGTTCATGTTATTGATTTATTGTGTTTTGGAGTTGAATTGGTTTAGTCAGTGTAGTTAAGTCTCATGTTGCTGTTACCATGAGTGAGTTAAGTTAAATGTTGCCGGTACCATGAGTGAAAACTGTAGTCTATTTGATGTCTTCCGTGACCATCTCTGCTTCTGCCTGTCTAAAATGAGAAACATCTGCTTGCGGCAGACTGCAGAAAAGATAGTGCGTGTGACTTCGCTCACAGAGAAACTATGGAGAGCTGACATTTGCCATTGGTATGCTTATGTATTTTGAGTCAAGGATGAACGCTGCCAAAATGGAATATTGATAGGACTAATATTTTTGGAGAAGCTACGGATATTAACTAACAACACTGAACAATAGATGTTGCTGACTACATTATAGACTCACACGCCATTCCAGCAGGGGTTGTAAATCATCTTTATATAAAAAATGTGAGTGTGGTGAGTGGTTTTATTTAATAAGTTCATTGTAAGTATATAATATAATTGTAAATACGTTAAAAATACATGGATGACACAAGAAAGTGAAAACACTTATTTTTATTGCAGTCCTTTTAAAAAGCAAGTGACAAAATAGAAGTAATACTGTAATAATAATCATGTGTATATGATAACAAGAACTGAAAGAATTTATAAATACATTAAGACAGTAGATTAACATGAAAATATTACATAATTAACAGGAAATAAAAGGGCTGAGTTCCTCTTCTAAAATTTGCTGAGGTCTAAGGTTCTAAGAACATTCTGGACCCACACACCATTCCAGTTAATTATACAAGCTTTGCTTAATTTATTTCCACCCTTGAAACATGCTAGTAATAATAATTTCCTTTATTTGTCATTGTACATACATACAGCAAAATTTTTCCTCAGCATTTAACCCACCCTAATTACAGTTAAACACAATCCAACCGCTAGGAGCAGTGGGCAGCCAGAGTCCAGCACCCAGGGACCAACTCCAGATGTAGCAACTCTGCCTTGGTCAGGGGCAGAGAAAGGAACAGACCCTAAATAAGCATGTTTTTAATTGTGGGAGGAAACCAGAGTACACGGAGGAAACCCACACAGGTACAAGGAGAACATGCAAACTCTACATGGAAAGGGCAGGAAATGCCTCAACCTTCTTGCTGTGAGGCATCATTGCTAACCCACCGTGTCGTGTATCACAGTGAGTTTTCATTACAATACTAACAATTTTTTTTTTTCTACTTCTAAACAGGCAAAGATGACCACAGCTAGGAGTTCAGGAGACATTGCCATGGACCTGACAGAGATCTGTACCCCCCGGATCAGTAAATTGTCCCACATTGACAGCAAAGATGAGTTCATCATGGCCAGCAATGGAAGCCTCATCTCTGCTGGTATGATGGAGAGAATGAACCTGCTCTGTGTGGAGTTGATGAGTGATGTTTTTTTTTTTATATATATAATTTGGTGTTAATCAGATGTGTGGCTGTCGTAGGTTCTGCTGACTCTGAGGTCAGTGATGAACAGAAGAAAGAGAAGATTTCTGAGTTGAAGAAGAAAGAGAAGGCCCTTCAGGACACACTGACTCAGAAACTGGAGGAGCTGAAGAAGCTCTGCATGAGAGAAGCTGTGAGTGTCTTCTGTGTCATTTTAAAGATATACTGAAAGCATAGTATGTCTGCATCTTCTGAGATGTGATGTGTTTCCAAGTGAAAAGAAATTTTGCATCAGTACTGATTTGATTTGATGGTAAGCTCAGAAATATACAGAGATAAGATAAACTGTTTTAAAAAGCGCTGCACATCTGTATCTACAAGCTAGTAATGCTCATGATGTAGCAATCCATTGTAGTTTTAAAATGTAACGCAATGTTAAAATTCCCTCGACTGTGTGAGCATTGTCTTTTTTATAATTTGCAGTTTAATTGGTAGAGCCAGTGCAAAGTGTGTGTGTGTGTGTATATATATATGTGTGTGTGTGTGTGTGTGTGTGTGTGTGTATATATATATGTGTGTGTGTGTGTGTGTGTGTGTGTGTGTGTGTGTGTGTGTATATATATATATAGATATAGATATATATATATATATATATATTATAGATAGATAGATAGATAGATAGATAGATAGATAGATAGATAGATAGATAGATAGATAGATAGATAGATAGATAGATAGATAGATAGATAGATAGATAGATAGATAGATAGATAGATAGATAGATAGATAGATAGATAGATAGATAGATAGATAGATAGACAGACAGACAGACAGACAGACAGACAGACAGACAGACAGACAGACAGACAGACAGACAGACAGACAGACAGACAGACAGACAGACAGACAGACCCTTGCAGAATGTTACAATTTTTATGGTCATATTTCAGAGAATGTAAATATTAACACAAAAACATTTTCGTTCACTCATGGTTAGTGGTTATGTGAAGCCATTTATTGTCAAACAACAGTGATTACTGTTTTAAAATCATAAAGACAACAGAAACGACCCAAATGACCAGATCAAAAGTTTATATACCCTGGTGATTTTGGCCTGATAACATCCACACAAGTTGACACAAATGGGTTTGAATGGTTACAAAAGGTAACCATCCTCACCTGTGATCTGTTTTCTTGTAATCAGTGTGTATATAAAAGGTCAGTGTGTTACGAGGCTCCTGACCATCCCTTGCATCTTTTATCCAGTGCTGCACTGACGCTTGTAGTTTCTGAGTCATAGGGAAAGCAAAAGAATAGTCAGAGAAAAGTTAATTGAACAGTGTAAAACAGGAAAGGGATTTAAAAAGACATCCAAGGGACTGAGAATGCCAATCAGAGGGGAATCCAGAGGAGAATGGCCTCCCTCTTCCTGGCCCTCAAACTGACCTGTCTGGCCCACACTAAATAATCACTCAGAGTCAGATGCTGCGTTAAGGGGCTTTCACAGTGGCATATTCATAGAGCTGCTCATTGCAGCATTGTGTTTCATTTAAATACGCCCAAAATACGCACGTACTCAGCCTGTAACAGTGTTTGTTCATACTTGCAGCTGCATGTGTTCGCGTTTTAATGTGTGCACACAGTCGCGTGTGCCATGCCGCAACAGTTTCAGTGCTATTTTCTGCCTCTGTGGAAGTGCGCTCTGTTCTCTACTGCATGGTGTGGTGCAGCTCAAAAACAGAGTAATTTAACATTATTATTATTATTTTTATTTTTATTTTTTTATGCAGCGAATGCGAGTTTATTTTAAAGTCACAGCTCTTTTCAGCTGTGATCAGACTGATCGATCAGGTCGTTTGATGAGCGCACCGACATGCAGCGAGTGCGCATTTATTTTAAAGTCACAGCTCTGATTAGACACACACACAGAGAGAGAGAGAGAGGGAGGGAGAGCACGCGCGAGAGAGCGCTTTTATTTTATTTTAAGAAGTCTGATAGAGGAGAGAGAGTGCTTTTATTTTAAGGAGACTCGGACTCCTCAAAATAAAACCTCTCTCTCTCTCTCTCTCTCTCTCTCTCTCTGTCACAGAGAGAGAGAGCGCTTTTATGAAACGATGAAGCGACACAGTGAAACAGTCCTCATATATAATGAGTCCAGTATGATAAAGTGAAGCAACAATCTTGCAGTATTTGTAGCTCCAGAAGAACAACAGGGAGATGTGAAGTGGTGTACAGTACTGTGATGAAGCGTGGGCAGGCTCACAATAGTGGACAGTAGCACGGCGCTGCATGTTCTCGCGTGAAGACTCCATGCTGTGCTGTACACCAAAGAAAATTAAACAGGTTTAATTTCTTCCATCCTACGCATGTAGCCCTCAACATACTGCTACGTATTGAGAAAAAACTCCACGTGAAGTGGGCGGAGAGCTGCTCATTACAGCGTAGACGATACGCTGTAATGAGCAGCTCTACGAATACGCCACTGTGACAGCCCCTATAGACATGGCATCCTCATCACAATGGCTGGTAGTGGGGGCAGTCAGCTTGCCCTCACTATATTCACAGGAAGGGGCTAACTGCTCTGTCAAAAGAATAGCAGAAACCGCAGGAGGCTACAGACTAAAGGGCCTGCTTCAAGTTGCATACAGGGCCTGCTAGGGCCTGCTTCAAGTTGCATACAGTATGCTGTGTCTGCATCAGTTGCACGCAGCGGGGAACGAAGATTGAGGAGGTGAGAGTGCCGAGGAGGTCAGCTGCAGACAGACTGTAAAATCAGCAGGTGTGCTCTCTGATTTCTCTTCTAGTTTATATTTCTTCTTGTGTAGCACTGCAGGTGTGCGCTCTTGTAAGTCCCTTCGGCTGCTCCCTTGTTTGCACTCGGGGTCGCCACAGCAAATCCAAGGTGGATCTGCATGTTGAATTGGTATAGGTTTTACACCAGATGCCCTTCCTGACGCAACTCCACATTACATGGAGAAATGTGGCAGGGGTGGGATTTGAACCCAGAGCCTTCTGAACTGAAACCAAGCACATTAACCACTTGGCCACCACCCCTGCTGTTAAAAGTTTGTCATTCTTCCTGTGACCGCGGAGCTGTAGCTGGCGTTCATGTGCACACGTCCATGAGTGGATGTGGAGATGTCCTCCGTTAGAAGTATACTGGATGTGGACATGTCCTGTTTCTGGCAATCAGTCTGTGAGCAGGACGTATGGACTTCATTTGACACAATCATGAGAAAACGTGAGGAGGTGAGCTGGAGGAGCTGTAGCCAGGCTGCATTGAGCATTTTTTTTTCTTTTAATTGTTCTCATATGCTCTTTGAACGGTATAGTTTTACTGCATTGTGTATAAAAAGTTTGACAACAATCCTACGTGATTTATAGCTCGGCAACAATGGAGCATAGCAGGAAGCATAAATTGGCATCGGGTAAGGTTATATTGTAATGAGTGTGGCATCCAGTTAAGTTGCCTTAACTTGCGAGAAAACTACTTCCTTTTTGCATCCAGTGCTCAATGCAGAAAGAACATGTTTAATTTTTGGCATCCATTTTGCGTTGCTCTTCGTGTCCCTCACGGTATTGTGGTGTTAGGCTGCATCAACTTGGCATCGTCATGATGCTACTCGAAGCAGATCTGGTGTGAAAGGGGCTTAAGGAGCAATGACTTCATCTGAGAAATCTCAGAGGCTAGTGTGTCGATCTTATCAAACAAGATTAGGTCATGACTACTTTTCTTTGCTGTAGCAGTAAGGCCTCGCTCTCACTGCCTCCGATGCGCTTACCGAGTCTGCGGGCTTGGTAATCCCCCTGAGTGAGGAGTACAGTCTGATGGTCTGAGGGACAAAGGTTGTTGTTGAAGCAAGCATCTTCTGTGAGTGCTTGTTTCAAGTGTCTAGCCCCAAGACATGATGGGCATAGATTACGGCCATCCTCGGGGCTCAGAGGAGCCAAACAGCCACTCCACGCGTGCACCAACGCGGTCGACATGTTTGTAGCATTACATAAAGCACACTCAATACACTACGCAGCTAAATCCTGTCATGAAACGTGATAAAACTAGGTGCGGGAAGCACACTCCGTCCACCAACTACTTCACTCTGTGGCACATGGTAAAAACAGGGAACGGGAAGCACGCCCATGTCCTTGTGCATGTGCACAAGGACAAGCGCGTGTGCACGTGCAGAGTGCAGTGGTACGTATGGAACCAAATTTGCACTCTAAATGGAACCAAGCTGCACTCTAAATGCAATGCAACACAAATGGGATGAATTAACCCATGTCATGTGACATACAAAGCACCAATCAAATGACAAGGATCCACTCAGCAGTTATATAAAACCTTATGGCTTTAAACACGTTAAACTAAGACATTAGAAAAAATTTATCCACATAAAGTCGTCATAGAGGGGGAAAATAGCTATAGAGACCAAAAAAAAAAAATTGGGCAACAGATTGTAAACATGTTTATTCCTGCTGTAAATTTGGACATTTTCACATGGGCTTCTATGAGAAGGTACTTTCTTTTGGAACCAGCCTCAAGCCACCAGTCAGGGAACTACAAATTTTCATCTTCCAGATGAGCCTCATTTTTGATGGCTGGAGGATGGGGCTTGAGCACTTCTGGCACCAGCACTTGCTCCCAGACCGGATCTGTCTTTTGTGTTCATCATTTTGATATGAAAGAAGTTACTTCATTTTAAAAGCATTTCAAATTGCTTAATAAATAGCTTTATATGTGAAGAGGGATTCTTTGTTGCAGTATCCTCCACAATAAGAGTTTGCAGTAGTGAGCAAATAGTTATTGAAAACAGTTGGCAGCAGACAGAACACATTTGAGCAGTCTGAATCAGGATGACTGCTGTCAATCACAGTACTTTTTTAAATTGAAAGTTAATGTAAAAACATGTAAAATCTTAAACTTGTGTTTATTTTAACTGTCAAAGAGCATTTACTCCAGCATGGTAACTGAACTCTTCACTGCCCTACTACATTGACCTGCAAACACCTTACTTCAAGTCATCAGTTCCAGGAAGTCTGAAAATTGTCACAGAAGCCCAAAACGTTGTGACACATCCACAACAGTTAAATGACTTATAGTTTAATAACAAACCTCTCATTAACAGCATGCTTTCTGTCTCTTCCCTCATCTAACTCTTCTGTTGTTCTCATTTGCAGGAGCTCACTGGGAAATTGCCAAAAGAGTATCCCCTGAGCTCAGGTGAGAAGGCGCCTCAGGTGCGACGGCGTGTTGGGACTGCCTTTAAACTAGATGAACTCTTCCCCTACAATGAGGTTTGTACAGCATATCAGATGTTTTGTTTTCCTTTTGTGAGGTAATAGATTTTTAAAGAAAACTTATTTCACACAAACTGTTCTTGAAACACTGGGCTCACAACACTCCCTTTGTTTACGTACAGAATTATTAGACCTTACGTTATTTTTTAGCCTTTGAAATTGGGATTAAGTGTTTCATATTGAATGTTTTCGATCGTATATGCGTGTACTTGAATAGTTCTTTTTTTTTTTTTAAGTAGCAGCTTGGCTAAAATGCTTTTATTTGTGTCTGGAATTACTTATGTTAGCTACTGAACATTCATGGAAATAGTTTCTTCAGAGTAACACAGTTGTCTGGAGCTGGCTGTTTTGGGGAAATTCTCCACTAACAATATGTTGTATTTTTCCAGCAGGACCCCTATCTGAGGAATATGGAGAGCAGGTTTGGCCTGCAGCAGAAGATCGTGGAAGCAGCCATGAAGTTAGCTGACGAGGGTGACCTCTGTAAGACAGTGAAGAAAAAGAGGAAAAACAACTGCCTAGATGCAATGAGGAAGTTAGAGGAGATGGAAAAGGAAATTAACGCCTATAGGGTCAAGATTGGGAAGAAACCCACCCAAAGAGCTTCACTGATCTTAACAGGTACCTCCACATCGCAGAGAATCACAGGGATAGCTATTCAGGAACACCACTGGTATGCTATAAAAGCTGGTTTTATTCTCAGTCAGCACTGCAGGAATCGTCAGTGTACACAGGGACAGCAGTCTGTGCAACAATATTGTCCATGAGGGATCATACAAAGAACTGGAAAACTTCTGTTTTTGAAGAAGTGCACTGACCAGTTAGCCACCACACTGCTCATAAAAGAAATAATTACCATGCATAAATAGTTTGGCTAAGTGGACCTCTGGCAGAGGTGTTTGTGGTTCACTTCCATCAGCACTCAGTGTTACTGGTATTTACACTTTAACACCAGTTGAGAGTAACCTGCAGTGAGCTGGTGTCCCACTCATGGGTATCACAGAATCTTACCTGCTTTGTACTGTAGAAACTGGAGATAAACTCCAGCTCATGTGATCCACATGGCCCATAAAGGATATGCATAAATATATAATAGTAGAGAAGCTTGAATCTTCGACTGGACTGAGTTGCTTGACGTGAGAACGTTTCGCTTCAAATCACAGAAGCTTCCTCAGCTAAAATTCTTGCTCTGGTAGTCTGACTTCTGTCTTGACTCTTGTAGAGAAGAATAAACCAGAAGCCAACAAAAGCTGGAGTTTTTAACCTAACCAGACCCCTCCTACCGAGAGGCCGACTGCTATAGGCTAGTGACTAACCAATAGCTCTAATTAGCACCTATTGTGCGCTAGTTAGCACTCTCCTAATGATGGGATAGAAGCCTCCCCTGATGGCTCCCTTGACGACTCTCCTGATGACGTGAATGACTCATTACCATGAACAAAAGACTGAAACTGCTTTGACCTGAGTACCCCATTGTAAACAGGGGACAAAGCGTGTCTGAGACCCGCCCCCCGGTTGAGGCTGGGTTTCAACTGTTTTACAAGGAATGCTTCCTTGACACCTCTCTCAAACCATTTCTTCTCTCTGGCTAAGATTTTAACTTCCTTGTCCTCAAACGTGTGGTTAGTGTCTTTCAGGTGGAGATGAACTGCAGACTGAGGTCCACTGGCGACCTCTCTGCGGTGCTGGTATAGCCTCTTGTTTAAAGGTTGCTTAGTCTCACCTATGTAGTGTTCATTACAGTTTTCCTGACATCTGATATAATACACTACATTTCTCTGTTTGTAACTAGGGATCCTGTCCTTAGGGTGAACTAATTTCTGTCTCAAGGTGTTAACCGGTTTAAAGTAAACTGGGATTTTGTGCTGTCTGAAGATCCTCTGTAGTTTTTTCCCCTACTCCTGCTAAATAAGGGAGAGACACTCCTCTTCTTCTTGTCTCTGTCTCCTGTCTATCTGTCTATTTGTCTCTACCTGAAAGGACCAAACTCACACCAGACCACATCTGCCAACTCTTGGAGATCTGTCTTAACACCACGTATTTCCTGTTTAGGGGGAATTACTACAGGCAGATCCATGGTTGTGCGATGGGGTCTCCGGTATCCCCCATTGTGGCCAATCTGTACATGGAGCGAGTGGAGAAGACAGCCTTGACGTCGCTCAGGGGCATCTCTCCCAGTCACTGGTTCAGATATGTCGATGACACATGGGTTAAAATCAAGCAACAGGAGGTAGAGGACTTTACACAACACATCAATTCAGTGG
Organism: Thalassophryne amazonica; assembly: GCF_902500255.1. Classification (NCBI taxonomy): domain Eukaryota; kingdom Metazoa; phylum Chordata; class Actinopteri; order Batrachoidiformes; family Batrachoididae; genus Thalassophryne; species Thalassophryne amazonica. The sequence continues at coordinate 131,901,790 of NC_047105.1, forward strand.
ATTCCAATATCAAGTTCACACGTGAGGATGCCAGAAACAACCATTTAGCCTTCTTGGACTGTGATGTTACGATTGGAGAGAACAGGCAGCTCCAGACAGAGGTTTACAGAAAACCCACTCACACTGACCAATATCTGCTCTTTGGCTCAAACCACCCCCTTGAACACAAGCTCGGGGTGATCAGGACTCTTCAACACAGAGCCCTACAGGTGCCCACAACTGCAGAGGGAAGGGCTAAAGAACAACAACTTGTACGGAAAGCCCTCACAGTATGTGGGTACCCACGATGGTCCCTGGACAAAGTGCAGAAGTCCCAGAAAACAAACAGACCAGATAGACAGGAGACGGAGACAAGAAGAAGAGGAGTGTCTCTCCCTTATTTAGCAGGAGTAGGGGAAAAAACTACAGAGGATCTTCAGACAGCACAAAATCCCAGTTTACTTTAAACCGGTTAACACCTTGAGACAGAAATTAGTTCACCCTAAGGACAGGATCCCTAGTTACAAACAGAGAAATGTAGTGTATTATATCAGATGTCAGGAAAACTGTAATGAACACTACATAGGTGAGACTAAGCAACCTTTAAACAAGAGGCTATACCAGCACCGCAGAGAGGTCGCCAGTGGACCTCAGTCTGCAGTTCATCTCCACCTGAAAGACACTAACCACATGTTTGAGGACAAGGAAGTTAAAATCTTAGCCAGAGAGAAGAAATGGTTTGAGAGAGGTGTCAAGGAAGCATTCCTTGTAAAACAGTTGAAACCCAGCCTCAACCGGGGGGCGGGTCTCAGACACGCTTTGTCCCCTGTTTACAATGGGGTACTCAGGTCAAAGCAGTTTCAGTCTTTTGTTCATGGTAATGAGTCATTCACGTCATCAGGAGAGTCGTCAAGGGAGCCATCAGGGGAGGCTTCTATCCCATCATTAGGAGAGTGCTAACTAGCGCACAATAGGTGCTAATTAGAGCTATTGGTTAGTCACTAGCCTATAGCAGTCGGCCTCTCGGTAGGAGGGGTCTGGTTAGGTTAAAAACTCCAGCTTTTGTTGGCTTCTGGCTTATTCTTCTCTACAAGAGTCAAGACAGAAGTCAGACTACCAGAACAAGAATTTTAGCTGAGGAAGTTTCTGTGATTTGAAGCGAAACGTTCTCACGTCAAGCAACCCAGTCCAGTCGAAGATTCAAGCTTCTCTACTATGGAAACCACCTGGACAACTGAGAGCCTACACAGACACATAAATATATAATGTTAAAAATCCCACATTTAAAATAGTGTTTGAAATGAATTATTACTTTTTATTATCAGTAGGAATATGAAGTCCATTTTTAAGTTAGCCAAGGCTCAACAAAAATGAAGAATAAAAAGAATGTGGACATTCATTGTAAAGAAACTGACCCGACAAACGAGAGTAAGCTAACACCTGAAGCTAACATGGCATTGTTTCAAAGCAGCCTGGATAGCATTAGCAAACAAATCCAAGCTCTGCAGAACAAAGTGAAATCAGACCTAAAAACATTCAAAGAAGACGTTACAGCTGAAATGAGAAGCGAGCTGAGAGAACTCCAAGAAAACATTGACCAGAAGTTTGTAAAAATGACCACAGACATTGGGTAAAAAAAAACAAGATGAGTGCCGCTCTGAAGTGCACGGAGGATGTCATGAGGATGGAGTCATGAAGCAAACTGTGCACTACTTGCAATAATACAAGAACAGAACATGATTATAGATAAACTGGATGATCTGGAATCGAGGGATAGACAGAATAACCTATGGATTTACAGCATACAAGAGGAGGCAGAGTCAAATTGCAACTCTGTCGCACAGTTTATGGACAAATGGCACCGTGAACAATTTTCTATAAACTCTGACATCCAGATTCAACGCGTGCATTGAGCCTCAGTTCCAGAACCAAACCCTGGCCAGTCTCCCATATCTATTGTCCTCAGTTTCCAACAGTTCACAGTGAAGGAGACGATATTGAAAAAAGCATGGAAGAAGAAAACAGTCATTCCTGGTGCACGCAGGATATATTTTGACCACGATTACTCAGTGAGGACACTACAACAACGTAAAGCATATTTCAACAGCAAGAGCATCTTAAACAGAGAAGGCATCTGTTTTCAGACAATCCTCAACAAAATGTTCATCCACTGGGCTAACGGGATGAAAACCAGTGGCCGTGCAGAACAGGCGACCAGCGACCTGCAGGAGAGAGGATACGATGTGGATAACGCGGGTACCACGCGGTAATCACGCTCATCAAAGACTTCAGTCGACCGGGACCGTGATGTGGAAATGTGACAGGAGGGATCCCACCAGGGAGGCCAGCACACATGCGCGAGTACGACTGCAAGAATTCCAGCTCAAAGGAAACAACACAGGATGTGTATCTACATCCGCACCAACTTGAGTTAAAATGAATTGAGAACGACATAACTTGCTAAGGGCAGCTAAAGCCCATTTAAGTATATAGCTTGTTATGGAGGGTAAATGGACTGTTGGGTTAAAAGGGACTGAAATGCAGCTGTGAGGACTGGTATGGGTCTATTAATCCTACAGGGTTAAATCTCATTATCCTTTCCTTTCATGAGTCAGTGGAAGAGGAGGGTTGCTGAGCTCTCTTTGTGGCTGTCACTTTCTTTGTATATAGTTAAAACAAGTAAGATGTTCTGGAAAATGTTATGTTCACAAATGTTTAATTGAAAGTCTGCGGGTTAACCACCACAAAGTGAACAGAACTACGATGGCTTATGGACACACAAAAAAACAAGAAATTAAATTATTTTCTTTGAATTTCAATGGGACACTCAAAAAAAAGCTAAAATAATGGCCAATTTTAAAAAAGACAGCTTAATTTCCTACAAGAAACTCATTTATTGAAAGCAAAACATGAGAAATAAAAAAATAAAAAATTGGATTCAAAAATATTTTTTATAGCTCACATTCCAATACTCGCAAAAGATGAGTAGCAATACTGATGTCTAATGTAATAAAAAATCAAATCAAATTTGCCAAAGAATAAAAGATAAAGAAGGAACATATTATTGTGAAAGGGTGATAAGACAAACAGTGGTGAACATATATGCCCCTCCTGAGAGTAATAAGGAATTCTTTAAATCCTTATTTGATATCATTGCAGTAGAAGCAGAGGGCATATGTATACAGTGACACAAATCAGTATTTGAGCCACTGTCGATTTTCCAAGTTTTCCCATCTGCAAAGAAAGGAGAGGTCTGTAAAGGTACATTTCCTCCCGCATTCAATGTGGGAGGAAGCTGGAGCACCTGGAGGGAACCTTCACAAACACAGGGAGAACATGCAAACTCCACAGAGAAAGGCCACAGGTGGGAATCAAACCCATGACCTTCTTGCTGTGAGGCAACAGTGCTAACCACTAATCCACCTTGCTGCCTCAAATGAGGGACTGTTGCATCAAAAAGATTAAAAAGAATGAAAATAAAATACACTCTGTTATAAAGCTACTTGTACAAGCTTATAGTACTATTATACCGAAATCTGTGTCAGTTTTATATTGTTTCTTAATGGATTCTAGAGCAGACTGACATATGTTAAAGCCAAATGGGAAAGGGAGCTGGGTGAGGAGTTTCCAGAGGAGATGTGTTGTGATATGTGGAAATCACATCAAACTACAACACAGTCACTGAAATGGAGAGAATTTAATCGGAAGAATCTAATTCAATATTTCATCACGCCTAAAATTAAAAGTAAACAGATGAATGGCCAACAGCCATGCTGGAGATTATGCAACAACATGGACCCAGACCACACACCCATTTTTTGGAATTGTACAAATATACACTAGGGCTGAAACAATTAATCGAATAACTCGAATAATTCGATAACAAAAAATTTTCGAGGCAAATTCTGTGCCTCGAAGCTTTATTTAAGGTTGTAGTACATATGCCAGGCCTGTGTGTGGCAAACAGAAGAAGACTAGGACATGGCCATAAGCCGTGTAAACGCTAATCATATTAGCTACCGCTTGCCATCGTGACACAGCAGTGTGTTTGTCTATTTTTAAAAAACACATGGTCCGCTCGACGTGGGGAGTGACTATTGACTGGGCGGCTGCTGTCTCTCTCTCTCTCTCTCTGCCCAGTGTGAGAGGCTCAGCACTCCACTCACACCGGGCGAGTCACAGCTCCATCCCCGGCCACACTGACAAACAGTTTCTGAAAGATCCTCTCAGCAAAAGTCCACTCTTTCTTCTGTGTTTTGCTGACTTGCACTGTTTCACTTTTTAATTTTTGCATTTTTGGGCAACACACAGCGCTTCATAAACACAGTAATTTAAATAAAATAATAATAATAATAATAATAATAATAAAAACAACTGATTGCCAGGTTTGCATTTTCAACCTCCAGCTGAAATGCATCTGCTGAATTGCAGAGAAAGAGGGATAAAAAAAACACAGGGACCCAGTCTATAAAAAAAAAGGTTAAATTTTACAAGTTGGAGAAAAAACAAAACAGAAACCACATCCCATCACCATTTCAGCAAAATGTCAAGATTTTGGCCCAGCTATTTTGCTATTTGTTTCCAAATAAAGCTTTTTGCATGGGAGTATTCAGGTTGTGCGGATTTTTGTCTCTTTTTTGATCCAGCGTGCCATTTTTACACATCTTGGATGTGCGTGTCTCTTCTGATTTACTAAGATTTTGGCGCAGAGACACTGTGCCATTGCTTAGGGAGAGCCCTGAACTATTGATGTTTAAAAAGGCAAAAGTACTTTTTATCCGATTACTCGATTAATCGCCAGAATAATTGATAGAATACTCGATTACTAAAATAATCGATAGCTGCAGCCCTAATGTACACCCCTTTTAGGGGGATATTCACTCGTTCCTGCATTGTTCCTGCATGCACAGAAACTGTGCATGCAGGAGACAAATATCTGGTCAAAATTATTTTGGCAGCTAAAAAGAAGGCCATTACTAAGAACTGGCTCAAGACTGATGCCCAGAGTTACAAACAATGGCTGCTAATCATAGAGGACATACTTGTGTTGGAACACCTTACATATGAGTTGAAAATGAAGGAATAACTTTATATATATATATATATATATATATATATATATATATATATATATATATATATATATACACTCAACAAAAATATAAACGCAACACTTTTGGTTTTGCTCCCATTTTGTATGAGATGAACTGTTACAGGAGTTTTTGTCATGGAAAGAGGAGTGGAGGAATTCCGCGCGTCGCGGCGGTGCCGCATGGCTCAAAGCAACGCCGTGATTAAGCCTCACAGGACATGTTCTGGCATGTCCAGCACATGCACAATTTCTCGGTTAGTCACACGAATGAAAACCCACCGACAGCCGTCTGAAAGCCATCTCAAAGCTGTCCTGTGAGACCAACACGGAGGTGGTTTTGTGCCGCGCCCGTCCGCTTTTCTTTCCATGAAAAAAACTCCTGTAACAGTGGAATGTGCTGAAAAAGTCTTGATGTCCACGTCTCCTGCCATTTTTGTGTAAGTCAGACGATGTCCCGGATCAACAAAGCCTTCACATTGGAAATGATCTGGTTGTTTCAGCGGGGTTTGAGCCTGTCGATCGGCGCTCGGAGCGCGGCGTGCTCTCAGCGGCTGTGGGCGGTCTTTAAACTGGCTGGAGCACTCCTTAATCTGTGGAATCCCCATAAAATCGTCCCTCAAAGCCATTTGAATTTTCCGAATGGTTACCACCTGGAGGTCTCTCACTGTTTCTGGAAAAAATTGATGCAGCAAAGCTCCAAATCGTTCAGACATTTATTCCCAATAAAAATCCGACGAGAGGGGTGGACCACTGCTCACACAAAGCCTGCTCACAGGCGAATGACGCAGCCAACAGGCGTGAAAAAACTCACGCATGCGCACGAAGGTTCAAGCTTGGCTGATGCAATCACACGTGATTCAAATCCATATGGTTTTTGAAAAAAATAAAAAGGTCGGATACTTTTCTAACAGACCTTGTATATATATATATAAACTGGGGGAAATGGATGACATATAAACAAAGACATAAAGAGTCTAGTCATAGAGTCTGGTGCACAGACTCTGTTCTTTTTAATTGTATTTTGTTTTGTTGTTTGTTTTTTCCTTTGTGCTCCTCACTTTTGGAGGGGGGTGTTTTTGTGCATAACTGAAAAACAGGCAGGGTACACTCTGGACAAGGTGCTAGTCTGTCGCAGGACCCAAAATAAGGGCATTGTCAACATGTTTTTTTTTTTTCTCTTCACTATTTACAGTAATCTTGTCAAAAAATAGTATGGCTGTCTGTGCAAAGTGTTGACATGTTTCTCTGTCATGTTTCCAGATGATGCCAATACTTTAGACATCAGTTCTCTGTCTGACAGCCTCACTCTGGACGACGGTGAGTCCTCAGACCATTTTATTTTTTATCCCTTTGCTCCCATGTGTACGTTACAGTTTGAACCAAACCTTTGCATTTATGCTTTAGATGATGATCTCACTTCTCAAAGGCAGCGATCAAGATCAGTCCAGTACTCTCCAAGACCCCACCATGCAAAAACACTGGGCATCCACTACAGTAACGAGAGACGGATCTCTGCCGCCGAACACCATGCAGACAGCAGGTACAACATTAGCACCACACAGTTTATTCACGTTGAGGTTACAGTGTGACTGCAGATGTTGGTTTTTCTGGGGCCTCGAACATGCAGCTTGTACAGACGTGTAGTACTGCTGTCACCTCCTCCCTCTTTGTCCTGGCTCACCAGCAATTTCCTTCTTATCAGCCTCAGTGCCCTGACTTTAAAAATAGATGGGAACCAACATGTTTCTGCCTGTTCATGAACTAACAACAGCCTCTTAGCAGAGGTGAAGGAAGAAGAGGGGAAACAGGAAAGTGGGTCTGGAAACAGCTGAATGTTTGCAAAAAGGGTCAGATCATTGGATTCATTTTAAATGGTCATAAAGTTTTCTTCTACTTGAAAAAAGAATCAGTGAAGTCTGCAGTAACACGTGTTTCAGTGTAAGCAATGACTAAAATGCAGTGTTGGTTTGAATAGCATGACTAAATGGAGCAAAGAACGGGAATATTGTATCTCCAAGCCGCAAAACATATGAACAATATAAACTGCACCATGGAAGCAGTGCTGCATAAAGCAGAAAGAACCAGAATATTTCTTCTCATGACACTGCATTTTTTTCTAAAGAGTAAACACCATCTGTAAGTCAAGAGGAAATTATGACTGTAATTCACATGTGTACTGATTGTTGTACCTGCATTCTGTGACCATGGTAGTCTGAAGCCCCACACAACCATCATACATCGAGATTCTCACCTCAGTCCACTCTGTCTCCTTTCACATTATGATCCACACATTCTGTTTAATAGTGATGACATTAATATGAATACATCTTAATTACAGTACATCCAGAAAGAATCCATAGGTTAAAAACGCTTATGCAAATTCCCTAAGCTCAAAGGCATTGTTCAGACCACCAGTTCAAGACAGATTGATATCTGATTGAAACATGATCTCACCGACTGTCCACATTAGATAGCAAGTGACCAGATCCAATGTCATATTGTATTCCTCATATACCACATCGGTGGCTATAGTAATAAAAGTCGCACACTCTAATAGTCACATGACTGCTGTCCTGCATCCAAACACTGCTACTATAGAGCTCTGATTCCTGTGACCCTTGATTGGTGTACGCGGGTATAGACAGTGAATGTTGTAAAACCACATGAGGTGTGCTGTGTCAGATGACAATTTGATCATTCAAACGATCCATTAGAAAAAAACACGCACGTGTTGAAAAAGGCAAATGGTTTGGACAGACTGAGCAGCAGCTGAAATGCTGGCATGTAAATACACAAACACGTGAGACTGCTGTGCGTGTCTGATGCGACATGCAGTGTTTCAGGCGAGACATGTTACAGACCTGGAATCTCATCAGAGGAGTCTTTTTTTGGAGCTGATTTTCCATGTTAGTTTGGTGTGTGTGTGTGTGTGTGTTGTCGGGGGCTGTGAGCAGTGGGAGGAGCCACTACCACTCACAGTGTAAATCCACATTGGGAGCTTTACATGGCATGACAATTCACTTCACGTACGTAACACAGTGATGAAAGTTTTCCGGAAATGACCGGAAATCCAGGTTTTTACTCATGTGGTGAAAGTTTCCAGGTTATTTTTGATAACATACATCAGAATCCATTCATTCAGTTCCACGTCCAAGCAGTTGGTGGCAGTAATGTGCCATGTTGGTTTGCAAGCCGCCATTAATCTCCAAAGAAGAAGGGTTATTTTGGTTTAGGTTTTGGGAGTTTATTAAGTCATATTTTTGGAGGACTGCGTGGTGGTTTTCCTAACGGTTTACTTTGTTGTGTACATTAAATGTTAGGAGCTTTGTATTTCTTCCAGTAATGATACATTAAGTGGAGCTAACGGTGAAGCTTCCAGCTGCTAAAAATGCTAATGCTGTTAGCAAACAGACGAGACTTTATCTCTCAGTCTGTGAATCATAACCACAAGATTAATGAGTTTGAGCAATGGACAAAAATTTGTCACATTGTGACATTACTGCTCTGCTGAAGTTTATCAGCTAACGTTAGCTTTCAGCTGCAGGAAGTTAAATCAGTCACTGTCAAGCTGAGTGAATATTTTATATTCATAAATTGTTCAACCTAGTTTTATTTTTACCAAATAAAGCTATACAGTTTGTTACTGCCATAATTACAAGAAAAGTATGAACTTTAAATTACAGATTTTTTTGTTTACATTTTTTTAACGATCAAGTAATCAAAGGAAAATAGCACAGCTCTGTTTCATATTTCTTTTTATTTAATGTACACATTACTTTTCATGCTACATACTTTTATTTGCCTAAAAATAAATGCCCAAGGTTCCTTATCATGGTTCATCACTGGTAACATGGTAGGAATCTGATCTGAGCAATCGCGCAAAAATGAATTTACAAAAATAAGATTTTCGAATTTCAAATTACCTATGAATTAGGCTTGAACTGGATTTGGAAAAAATAGAAAAATAGATTTAATGTGACTTCAGACTGCTCAGGCTTAAAGCATTGCAATCAGCATCAGATCAGATATGCACATAAATCAGATTTTTATTGGCAGGCTGAAGTGAAGTCTTGAGATTATTGAGTTTATTTTATACAAAACCTGGAGCCTGTCAAAATTGGGCATTTCTCCTTGAAAAATGACTTATTTCAATACTAATCATTATCAAAACAACTGGAGCCTCATGTACACAGACTTGGGTGGATTCCTTACTGAAACATGGCATATGCTAAAACCCAGGAACTGGCGTAAGCACAAAAGTATCCAGATGTATCACAATGTGCATATGCATGGATCCAAGCACATTCAGTTTGTACAACCCACTGAACGTGGAATTGAGCGCACATGCACCAAACTTTGCCCTGTCCACGCTCCTATTTACATATGCAAATCTATGTAAATAGGCCCTGGATAACATCAGATAACATGAACACAGAAAAGAATTGAAAAGAGTGTGTGCTACAGATAACTGGAAATTACATGGAGATACGCAGGGATAGTTTATTTGGTACCCTGTTAAATGGAATGTTTGTGGAAGAGTGTGTGTGTGTGTGTGTGTGTGTGTGTGTGTGTGTGTGTGTGTGTGTGTGTGTGTGTGTGTGTGTGTGTGTGTGTGTGTGTGTGTGTGTGTGTGTGTGTGTGTAAGCCTGTAAACGCTGTCGGGTCAGAACAGTGGACACACACTGAAGTAAAAATTTTGAGGTGTGCCGCTGCTGACAGTGCATGATATTCACAACTTTACACACGTGTTTATTGACAAATACCGGACACAGGGAGACGATCGGTTAAGAAGCTCTGCTGCTCCAGTCTCACATTCAAGAAAAAGAAAACACATTGATAATAACAAACAACATATTTGAATGCGCACATGCTCAAATGTGCCCATGCTGGTTTTCATTCAGAACAATCACATGAATAAACTGTTTACACAGCAAGCAGCCAGCCAGTACGCACTGTCCCAGCCTCCAGCTTGATGCGCATTTGCGCATCGCATATGTTGTGAACATTGATGGAATGAAATTGTTTCCTATTAACAAAAACACATTCATCATGTGATGGCGCCTTTATAGCAATATGTGTATAGTCAATAGCTCTGATTACATTAGGGAAACTGACTCTTGCTGCAAATTGCACTTTAAAGTAGACCTGCATTGAAATAAATGCAGTCAGATCTTTGGACCAAAAAGTGACTTACATTTACACATAAGATCCTTCTGAATGTAGTAAAGTAAATCTGGAAGCCCAGATCTGTCATTCAACGGAGAAATCTTCATTTAAAAATGACACATTTACAGCTAACATTTAGCCCTCCGCAAAACTGTCCCTCTCATCATGGACGCTGCCGAGACGTCACGGAGAAGACCCTCTCTCCCAGCATGCATTACGCCAACTGTAATTTGTGGATTTACGTCAGTTTGCATCTGCACCTTTTTCTTGTCTTATACGGAAGAATCTACTTTTTTAAAAACTTCATATTGTCTTGTGGCACGTTTGGTGAGTACACATTTCTTTTATTTGTGCTTGAAAATTATTTTGGGGGACTTTTTCATACGCCCGTTTCATTGAGTGGTGTCGCATTGAAAATCTACTGTCTTTCGCCTCCGGTACCATCGCGGGATATGGAGGCGAGACCCGCAAAGAATCCCAGTCATTAAAAATATATAAACCTCTCTCAGCGTCCATGGAGCTCTGGGGCTCCGATTGCCGAGACGTGCGGTGCTGTGGATTTTGCCGCAAGACGTTTTTCTTTGCAGTAACAGGTGTACCTGCCGCTTCGCATTAAAACAGCGAGCGTAATCTCAGGACTTGTGCCAAGTGTGCTGCAAAGCAGACACAGGCGGTGTGAGTGGCCCGCGTCAGGGGTTAACGAGCTCGTTAACGAGCCCGCAGACTTAATAAGTGCAGCAGAGGCAGAGAGCGGGAGAGGAAGAACAGCGCCCGCTGTCGATGTCGTTGCTGATCTGAGCACACAGATCTGTATCTCACATTCATTGCAGCTTACTTTTGGATGTTGAAACCAGGACGTGTATAAGTAACATTACTAACAGATAAAATCAATTTCAATGCGGGATCGGACTGAAGGCGGGAGCGCGTCGTCTTGTCCCTGATGTCATGGAAATGATACGGCTGTACAAACTGTTTTCACAGAGGGCTAAATTTTAGCTGCAAATTTGTCATTTTTAAACGAAGATTTCTCCGCTGAATTACAAATTTGGGCTTACAGATTTCCTTTACTGCATTCACAAGGGTCTTATAAATACATATCAGCTATTTCTTTCTGAAATCTGACATTTATTTCAGTGCAGGTCTACTTTAATGTTGGACTGTGATGTACCTGGATGACATTCGGATGATTTCGTCCCACACACTTTGCATGGCTCGGCCCAAGGTTGAGTGGCACACTCCTGACTGATCAGCCAGCTCCTGCTGGAATGCTCCTGTCGCCAGGAAGCCCAGCATGGTCAGCACCTGTGTGGGCACAGACAACTGCCTGGCTCCTCACCATATTGTGCTATGGGCCGGCCACAGGTCTGCTCCAGTAGTGGCCTTGGTAATCATAATTGGTTTATCAGCCAATTATCGTCATTTGCAAGTAAATCCTCGCATTACTTGAATACCCGCTCACGTCGGATTGCACCATTTGCACGGTCCTCTAACAAAGCTAACGCAGCCATTGTTAATGCCATTTTGTGCATGCTTTTGTATCCACCCATATAATTGCAAACACGTGGGTGTGTCAATTCTTCATAATTGTGTCTATGGTGTGCACATCACTCTGATGAATTCTTGTTTTCACACTATTAACAGTTCTCAGCATCACCTCTACGTTTCAGCAGTGGAACAATACTGCACTGCGCATTTCCACGGTCATTTCACTTTTGATACATCTGAATGTTGGAGTGGATGTATGCCACGTTTTCATGCATACACACACTTTGTACACAAGGCCCCTGATTTTTATTTTTCTATTGATCACCTAATTACTTACAGCTGTAGAGGCATATTTGTTTTTGAATGTATTTACTTTGGGTCACTTGCTGTGGCTACAAGGTGGTGCCATAAATTATTGTTTTACTGTAAATCTATGACTAATGGTAGTAATACAGCTGAGGTATAATAATGTTAACCTGTGTCCATTACCTTTAATGTTGATATCTGTTCCTGTTCACAAACTGCTGATGGAGACTCGCACATGCTGGCTGTTTTGCACCTTTCTTCACTGTCAGCTAACAGGATCATATTCAGCACCTTTTCAGCTGGTTAATATTGTCCATCAGGTGTCTGATAGGTGTCGGACACCTATCCGACGGCGGTTTGAGCATCATCTGACCGCAATTTACATATTCTGAAGGCAGCATAAACAGGATCCGAAATGATTTGAATGCATATGAGGGAACCTCGAGATGGATCAAGCATGGCAAAGCCTGCCAGCATAACCTGCACATGCCACTCATCCACTTAAAATGTCCACCTCCACTGCCCCCCCCCCCCCCCCCCCCCCCCCCCGTTGATCTTTCATATGTATGTGGCACGCAGCCATCCATGTGCAGGGGATGTGAACACAGCACGAACAAACCGAAAGCATCGTGTCCACTGCGGGTCAATGTGTCGCACAGTGTATGGCACTGCAGATCTGGACAGGCTGTTATAGCCATAATAGACCATACAGTATAGATAATATTCCTCCCCATGGGCGACGTAAATAATGTGAATATTGTCTCCATCATAACTGTATATAACACGGGGACCTGCGCCTCTCTGTGGTGCACAGTAACGCGTCATTGCAGGTGTCAGGCTTGGAGCTGAACGGATCTCACGCTGTAATAAATGATCACCTTCTAACTCTGTAGGAGATATGACATGGAACTGTTGTGCCAGGCTGTGACAGCATTACTAAACATGAATCTTACCTCCAACAGCAGTCCAGGAGTGTTTCACAGCGCGAAAGTGGACGTGGAGCCGAAACTGCAGTCTGTGATTAAAATCCTCTCACCCAAAATAAAAAATAAATCCTATGTGGCAATCCAACCATCGCGGTATCCTGAGCTGCGTTGAGGTCCTGAAGTGAGCAAAAAAGAAAAAAGAAATTAAAGTTCCCCAGAAAGTCTGGCACACGTGCATGTGATGGACACAGCGCTCCAGTCACGTGTTTGCCATCCAGACGTTTGGACATCCAGCAGTCTGCAGCACCTTTTATGGCCTTCTGACGGCAGTCTGTGTCATCTACCTGTTGTCGGCATGCACTTTGGACGGCATCGTGCAGGTGTGGACGAGGTGATGCGGATGCGTTCTGACACAGCTGACCATGCCTCTTTTCCTCCCGACTGTGTCAGATTATGGCAATATTTGCCGTGTCGGACTGGTTCCTGCACATTCTTGCTATGTGTGATGGGGGCTTAACAGACAGGTATCAATCAGTCTTGTAGGATCTGATGAATGACCAGTCTAGAGAATGACATTTGTCACAGAAGTTGAAACGACATTTCAGGCCTAAAACGTATTTATGGAAGGAGAATTTCAACATGTGCAGTCATAGACTGGTGGGACAGGAGAATGTTTAACGTAAAACTCCAACCACATTTATGATGAAATGGTAGATGTAAGGTGATTCTGTACAATATGGCCCCTTTAACTGTAATCAGTTTAATTTGTAGTCACACAGTACCTTCCACAACATGGTTAAATGCTGCATAGCCAAAAATTATTTCCTTATACTTTGACAGCTGGTGTTTATCTTCATTAAAAGAAAAACCATCTGCACCTAAAAGAAATACTGGTTTTATCTGTGTTGCAGGTTAGATTATGTCCCAGCCCAGGAATCGCTCCACTACAGTCACAGTGATACCTTATCAGGAGTCAGCAGTCCTCACAAGCCAGCTTCCAGGCAGCCACGTGATGCACGCAGCATGCCCCCCACCCCACTCCTCACCCGCAATGCCTCCAGCAGCACCCAGCTAAGGTAACGATGTCTTTAGTGACTCTGAAAATCTGGAGAGGTTTTGACATTTTATCAGTCCAGCACAGCATTTTGAAGTTGAAGACAAATAATGATGCCGAGTTCAGAACCCTCGGAAGTTCAGCGATTCCAACCTTTAGCTCGGAAAAATGCCTTGAACGCAATATCAGGATGGAATTTTCACTCAGAAACTCTTGAGGAAATTGAGCAACTCGAGTTAACATCACAGCCATGGTGTCCCCCCCCCCCCCCCCCCCCCCTTGCCACTGCGAAGGCAACAATGTTACAAATGTTGAAAATGCATCTTAAAATTATTTTTAAAAAGACACTGCTGTTACATGTAATATGTTCACGTTCTGTGTATGGTTAGTTAAGTTACCAGCAGAAACATTTCTGACCATTTCATTCAGCCCAAAAGATGACATTAGCCACTGTGGTATAGGCTATGTAGTTGATGATTCAAATTACAGAGGTAATTTCGTGAACACACTTTTTCCAGGAGTAGAGATTTTTTGTCGGGTCTTTACAAATGTCCGAGGGTTCTGAACGCAGCATGAAGATAGAGGTGTCTGCCACCGACTGGATGGTTAGTGGATGACTGGATTGATGATGGATTAGCTGCAGCTGTGCTCCTCAGTCAGTCAGACAGATAGACAGTCAAACTCTTCACAGGAAAGTACAAAGAGGGAAACAGTTATATTTTGATTGTTTCACAGCAGTTATGTTCTGAAACCCAAACAACATAGTCCTACCTCCACACAGAAAGTATTTTGTATGAATTTAGCTGTGACAGGGGAAAGCGAGGGAAATGGTCATGTTAGATAAACGGAATGGAGTCAGATAGAGAGAGAGTCTGTCCATTCAGAAGTAGCAGGTGACAAATACTGTGCCAATTAATAAATTACTGTGATTTACTGTGAACTAACAAACACTAATGTGTTTGTTATTTTTTATTTTTAATCTAATGTAATTGTGTGTACGAGGTCTATTAGAAAAGTTTCCGACCTTATTATTTTTTTTTAAAAACCATATGGATTTGAATCACGTGTGATTGCGTCAGACAAGCTTGAACCCTCGTGCGCATGCGTGAGTTTTTTCATGCCTGTCGGTTGCGTCATTTGCCTGTGACCAGGCTTTGAGTGAGGTGTGGTCCACCCCTCTCTGCGGATTTTTATTGCGAATAAATGTCTGAATGATTTGGAGCTTTGCTGCATCAATTTTTTTCCAGAAACTGTGAGAGACCTCCAGGTGGACACCGTTCGAAAAATTAATATGGCTTTCAGGGACAATTTTATGGGGATTAAACAGATTACGGAGTGTTACTGCCGCTTTAAGGACTGCCCACAACTCCTGAGAGCGCGGCGCGCTCCCAGCCCCCATCGACAGGCTGACACCCCGCTGAAACAACCAGATCATTTCCAACGTGAAGGCTTTGTTGATCCGGGACCTCGTCTGACTTTCACAAAAAGGCAGAAGATGTGGACATCAGCACTTTTTCGGCACATTCCACCGTTACAGGAGTTTTTTTCATGGAAAGAAAAGCGGACAGACGCGCCACGGAGCCGTTCATTACGCGGGACAAAACCACCTCGGTGTTGGTCTCACAGGACGGCTTTCAGGTGGATTTCAGACGGATTCCGGTTGCTTTCCAGTCGTGTGAATATCCGATTGTGATTGTGCATGAGCTGGACATGCCAGAACATGTCCCGTGAGGCTTCATCACGGCGTTGCTTTGCGCCGTGCGGCTGCACCGATTCAAATCCATATGGTTTTTAAAAAAATAATAAGGTCGGATACTTTTCTAATAGACCTCGTATGTAGTTGACACATCATTAAGGGCCCCTTCACGCATAACACGATTGAAGCCGACTAGAGCACGAAGGAGGAATTGCATGCCATTCGTGAAAAATCTGAGCCACCTCCAACGCCTCGTACACCTGTCGCTACAAATATTTGCGCACACAAGCAGCTGAAAGACAAACATCCAACACCACTCACTGGGCCAGTCAGCCACGTCTGAGCACACACAGCTGGGCTGCAGCGGGCGCACCTCAGCAGACTGCTGCATGTGAAACGGACCGTCAGATCACGCAGCAGGTGATCTGAATGTCACGCGTGTCAGTTATTCCGGCGCTTTATCTTTTTTTTTAAAAGAAATACTGGGTTCAAATCCCACCCCTGCCACATTTCTCCATGTAATGTGGAGTTGTGTCAGGAAGGGCATCCAGCGTAAAACCTGTGCCAATTCAACATGCAGATCCACCTTGGATTTGCTGTGGCGACCCAGAGTGCAAACAAGGGAGCAGTCGAAGGGACTTACTTACATTTATCTCCTTATTGATTTTAGCCATTTTACGCTCCTGTTATATGACAGTGATTGTACCGCAGTGGTAAAGTTTCCGTCTGGTAATCTGAGCTTTTGTAAATTGCAGGTTCGAATCCCGCGAGTGGCATTTATTTTTTTAATCAACCAGGGTTATTCAACTGCAGGATTCCCCTTTTATTTATTATTGATATCAACCCAGTGATATTCACTAATTATACAGCTGTTTTTTATTTTATTTTTCTCCATATCAGTGGCGCGATGTGGTGCAACACGTTCCAGCTGCTCGCACTGTGTTCGTGCACGCGAACACAGTGCCTCATGACAGCAGGTGGATGATTCGTGGTTCCCCATTTCGTGTTTGGTTAACGGATTTTCTTCCAGTTTCTGCGTCTTTCATGTTATGTGTGAAGGGGCCCTTACTTTTGTCCTGTGGCTCTCCATCCAAATTCATGTATTGCCCTTAATAGGAAGAATGAGTGTAGTTTTAAAATTACATGTAGTTTTAAATGAGCGTGACAATTTCTTTTATTTCCAAAAAATAGATTAACATAGTGCCAACAACTGAATCGGCTTATCTTCCTTCATGAACAAATACAAATGAATAACATGTCCCTCATCATTTAAGACCTCAGAAGCCTGTTTTCTATTTCGGTCGCTTAAAAATGGGAAAGTGCTCAGCATGTCAGCAAGTGATCCCAGATTGTCTAAATCATACAGATATGATTTAGACAATCTGATGTAAATAGCCTCAACTTTAAACATAAAGTCTGCACTTGAGGTTATATTTGTTTTCAGCAGTATGGTGTGGTAGATGACTAACACTGAAGTGTCAATTTTTATGGACTTAACTATTCTGCAAAAGCAGCTTTGGAAGTTAGATGGACGCCAGATGTTTTTTTCACATTCCTGAAGTGATGTTTTTGATCCTTCGGGGCATAAACAGAAGTTAAAACAATAAGCCTGTTGACGTCTTCCATATTAAATCAAGCCTTGTGTCTCATTTATAGATCTGAAGATGCTCCAGCACACTTCCGTCAGCGCAGTGGTAGTCTGGAGTCTCAGCCTCAGGTCTTGACAGACGGCGAACCACCAGTGCCTACATTCACCTTGTGTCCGACGCGGCGCAGCAACAGTACAGAGGTTCTTGATGATGGCTCCTCCTACACAAGTCAATCCAGCATAGAGTATAACATCCCTGGTAACCACACCCACCGACGCAGAGTCCGTGGCCGCCGCAAAAAAGACATATACACAAACACAGGGAGCATGCCCAATTTGGCTCAACCAGACTCTCGTGGCTACATGTATCAGCCTCAGGGCCACCCCACCACCACAGCGTACTATGTGACAGGATACCCCACCTATTCAGACCCAGACCCCTACACCAATGGAGTTTACATGTATGACAATGAGATGGAGGGACACTACAGTGTCAGTGCGTCCTATCACCCCAGCACAACAGCCTATCACAGCCAAGATATCTACAGTCACTGTGGTAATGACAAGATGGACAGCATGTCACAGAACCCATATGCTACACTACGGCCCCCTAGGAACCGCCCAGTGCCCCAAAGTAACAAACAGGTTGCCAAAAACATCCAGAAAGCGTTGGTAACTGAACACCTGAGAGGCTGGTATCATCGCAGTGCTGCATACAAACAGGCAGCCTATGAATATGACTATGACAGAGGCTCCCATCAGAGCGTGAGCTACCAGACCATACCTGCACCTTACAGCCACAACAGGAACATCTGCTATTCATCAGGTGAGCTCACTGTGCCACATACTGCAGCTAACCATTATTTTACTTCAACTGATTATTCTCTGCAGCGTTTTCATGAAGATTAATTATTTAGCGTATTACACACAGGAGTAGTGGCCAAGTGGTTAAGCAACATTCTCCATGTAATATGGAGGTGTGACAAGAAGGGCATCCGGCATAAAACTTGTGCCAAGTCAACATGCAGATCCACCTCATTATCCAACCCCTGGCAATAATTATGGAATCACCGGCCTCGGAGGATGTTCATTCAGTTGTTTAATTTTGTAGAAAAAAAAGCAGATCACAGACATGACACAAAACTAAAGTCATTTCAAATGGCAACTTTCTTGCTTTAAGAAACACTATAAGAAATCAGGAAAAAAAATTGTGGCAGTCAGTAACGGTTACTTTTTTAGACCAAGCAGAGGGAAAAAAATATGGACTCACTCAATTCTGAGGAATAAATTATGGAATCACCCTGTAAATTTTCATCCCCAAAACTAACACCTGCATCAAATC